>NC_134354.1:769114882-769414882 GCF_048569485.1 Anomaloglossus baeobatrachus
TAGATAGATAGATAGATAGATAGATAGATAGAGGGATAGATAGAGAGATAGATAGATAGATAGAGAGATAGATAGATAGATAGAGGGATAGATAGATAGATAGATAGATAGATAGATAGATAGATAGAGGGATAGAGGGATAGATAGATAAATAGATAGATAAATAGATGGATAAATAGATACATACAGACATCGATCATGTGATCAGTCACAATGAAGGCGCTGTCCATGATTTTAACAAAGAGTAGCACATAACGATTCAAACCTGCTCAATCCGCCCACCATAGCAGCCTGGACACTTTAGGGGTTCCCACCAGTCTCTGTTTTTATATACCTATATATATATCTATACATACAGGCGTTGATCATGTGATCAGTCACATTAAAGGAGCTGTCCATGATTTTAACAAAAATTAATAAATAACAGTATTCACCTGTTAAATCACGCACCACTGCAGAATTGACACTTCGAGACACCGGTCTCTGTTTTCTTGATGTCAGTTATACCCATGTGACTGCAGCAGCCAATCACTGCCCTGAATATGCTGGTAACATACCTATAGGCATCAAAACTAAGCTCAGTGATTGACTAAGTAGAATTAAAATGGCTAAATAAAATTGAAAATCCCTAAAAGCTTTAAGAGCAAAAATATACAAACATTTTAAAAAAAATATCATCAATCACTATTGGCTATGTAAACTAGAGAAGTGAAAAAATATAACATATGTAGAATCCTAGAGGAGGAAAATCTGTATTTTTTTGTTGAATTGAGGTCTAAAATTATTAGAAAAAAAAATCATTAAAATTATTTTGACTGTTGCCCCAGAATGTGCACATAATCATGAAAAAAAACTTACGACTGGACATTGAGGGGTTAAAAAAAAAAAATTCTAGGCGAAGATATCTAAAAACTTTAATCTTCCAGATTGATTTTTAATGATCAGAAAAAATTTCCAGAAAAAAAATAAATATAGACTGGAGAGAACGTGGACAGTCCGCCAGGAAGAGCTTCCGGAATGGCGGAAATTTGGGTTCTTTTCTGCTGTTCCGTGAAGGACAGGTTCTCACAATAATCACTGAGGACATCTTGGCCACATATGTGAGCCCAGACGAATGTGTCACTCACAGCTTCAAAGGGAACATTCTCAGGGGGGGTGATAGGTTTTTACCAGGTTCTAGTAATGTACTGCTCCTATGTAGAAGAATATAACTACTATAATACTGCTCCTATGTACAGGAATATAACTACTATAATACTGCTCCTATGTACAGGAATATAACTACTATAATACTGCTCCTATGTACAGGAATATAACTACTATAATACTGCTCCTATGTACAGGAATATAACTACTATAATACTGCTCCTATGTACAGGAATATAACTACTATAATACTGCCCCTATGTACAGAATATAACTACTATAATACTGCTCCTATGTACAGAATATAACTGCTATAATACTGCCTCCTATGTACAAGAATATAACTACTATAATACTGCCCCCTATGTACAAGAATATAACTACTATAATACTGCTCCTATGTACAGGAATATAACTACTATAATACTGCTCCTATGTACAAGAATATAACTACTATAATACTGCTCCTATGTACAGAATATAACTACTATAATACTGCTCCTATGTACAGGAATATAACTACTATAATACTGCCCCTATGTACAGAATATAACTACTATAATACTGCTCCTATGTACAGAATATAACTGCTATAATACTGCCTCCTATGTACAAGAATATAACTACTATAATACTGCTCCTATGTACAAGAATATAACTACTATAATACTGCTCCTATGTACAGGAATATAACTACTATAATACTGCTCCTATGTACAGAATATAACTACTATAATACTGCTCCTATGTACAGGAATATAACTACTATAATACTGCTCCTATGTACAGAATATAACTACTATAATACTGCTCCTATGTACAGAATATAACTGCTATAATACTGCCTCCTATGTACAAGAATATAACTACTATAATACTGCTCCTATGTACAAGAATATAACTACTATAATACTGCTCCTATGTACAGAATATAACTGCTATAATACTGCTCCTATGTAGAAGAATATAACTACTATAATACTGCCCCTATGTACAAGAATATAACTACTATAATACTGCCCCCTATGTACAAGAATATAACTACTATAATACTGCCCCTATGTACAAGAATATAACTACTATAATACTGCCCCCTATGTACAAGAATATAACTACTATAATACTGCTCCTATGTACAAGAATATAACTACTATAATACTGCTCCTATGTAGAAGAATATAACTACTATAATACTGCCCCCTATGTACAAGAATATAACTATTATAATACTGCCCCCTATGTACAAGAATATAATTACTATAATACTGCCCCCTATGTACAAGAATATAACTACTATAATACTGCTCCTATGTAGAAGAATATAACTACTATAATACTGCCCCCTATGTACAAGAATATAACTACTATAATACTGTCCCCTATGTACAAGAATATAACTACTATAATACTGCTCCTATGTACAAGAATATAACTACTATAATACTGCCCCCTATGTACAAGAATATAACTACTATAATACTGCTCCTATGTAGAAGAATATAACTACTATAATACTGCCCCCTATGTACAAGAATATAACTACTATAATACTGTCCCCTATGTACAAGAATATAACTACTATAATACTGCTCCTATGTACAAGAATATAACTACTATAATACTGCTCCTATGTACAGAATATAACTACTATAATACTGCTCCTATGTAGAAGAATATAACTACTATAATACTGCCCCCTATGTACAAGAATATAACTATTATAATACTGCCCCCTATGTACAAGAATATAACTACTATAATACTGCTCCTATGTAGAAGAATATAACTACTATAATGCTGCTCCTATGTACAGGAATATAACTACTATAATACTGCTCCTATGTACAAGAATATAACTACTATAATACTGCTCCTATGTACAGGAATATAACTACTATAATACTGCTCCTATGTAGAAGAATATAACTAATATAATACTGCTCCTATGTACAGGAATATAACTACTATAATACTGCTCCTATGTACAGAATATAACTACTATAATACTGCCCCTATGTAGAAGAATATAACTACTATAATACTGCCCCCTATGTACAAGAATATAACTACTATAATACTACCCCTATGTACAAGAATATAACTACTATAATACTGCCCCTATGTACAAGAATATAACTACTATAATACTACCCCTATGTACAAGAATATAACTACTATAATACTGTCCCAATGTATATGCCCCAAATTCTGCCATATCCCAGCCTCCTTGGACATATTTGTATCTTCCATCTTGGATATCTACCCCCCGGTGTCCGGAGGATGGTGATTGCGGTAGAAGCGTTCTCGTTGCTTAGATTGTTGTGCGGTTTGTAGGATGGATTTTCCGTCTGTCCTCACCCTGCTGCTTCACCATCAAGGAAAATGAGCCCTTCCTGCCAATAACTGCACCGAGGATCGTTCCGGCTGCCAAAATTGTATTTTGATTCTAGATTTATTATTCACAACCTTCTGAGGAAGATCTAATTAAGCAATTAGAGAAGTAACGGTTTACAAAATGGAGGAGGAGAAACACGGAGAGAACACAGCAGGAATATTCTTCATGAGGTGAAGGTGACTATTACCCGAAAGGCAGAGACAGACACTGCGAGGATTGTACGGCCCTGATGGCAGGAATTACAGGATGAATAGAAATGTTTATATATGGGTACATGACTTGGAGATCTGCATTATGGCACCAAGAGGCTTCCACGATGCTTCCCTCCATTCATTGGCAACACAATCTACTGATCCTGAGCTACATCCCATATTATATTCCAGAGCTGCACTCACTATTCTGCTGGTGCAGTCACTGTGTACATATATTACATTACTGATCCTGTACTGATCCTGAGTTACCTCCTGTATTATACTCCAGAGCTGCACTCACTATTCTGCTGGTGCAGTCACTGTGTACATACATTACATTACTTATCCTGTATTGATCCTGAGTTACATCCTGTATTATACTCCAGAGCTGCACTCACTATTCTGCTGGTGCAGTCACTGTGTACATATATTACATTACTGATCCTGTACTGATCCTGAGTTACCTCCTGTATTATACTCCAGAGCTGCACTCACTATTCTGCTGGTGCAGTCACTGTGTACATATATTACATTACTGATCCTGTACTGATCCTGAGTTACATCCTGTATTATACTCCAGAGCTGCACTCACTATTCTGCTGGTGCAGTCACTGTGTGCATACATTACATTACTGATCCTGTACTGATCCTGAGTTACCTTCTGTATTATACTCCAGAGCTGCACTCACTATTCTGCTGGTGGAGTCACTGTGTACATACATTACATTACTGATCCTGTACTGATCCTGAGTTACCTTCTGTATTATACTCCAGATCTGCACTCACTATTCTGCTGGTGGAGTCACTGTGTACATACATTACATTACTGATCCTGTACTGATCCTGAGTTACATCCTGTATTATACTCCAGAGCTGCACTCACTATTCTGCTGGTGCAGTCACTGTGTACATACATTACATTACTGATCCTGTACTGATCCTGAGTTACATCTTGTATTATCCTCCAGAGCTGCACTCACTATTCTGCTGGTGCAGTCACTGTGTACATACATTACATTACTGATCCTATACTGATCCTGAGTTACATCTTGTATTATCCTCCAGAGCTGCACTCACTATTCTGCTGGTGCAGTCACTGTGTACATATATTACATTACTGATCCTGTACTGATCCTGAGTTACATCTTGTATTATCCTCCAGAGCTGCACTCACTATTCTGCTGGTGAAGTCACTGTGTACATACATTACATTACTTATCCTGTACTGATCCTGAGTTACATCTTGTATTATCCTCCAGAGCTGCACTCACTATTCTGCTGGTGCAGTCACTGTGTACATACATTACATTACTGATCCTGTACTGATCCTGAGTTACATCTTGTATTATCCTCCAGAGCTGCACTCACTATTCTGCTGGTGCAGTCACTGTGTACATACATTACATTACTGATCCTGTACTGATCCTGAGTTACCTTCTGTATTATACTCCAGATCTGCACTCACTATTCTGCTGGTGGAGTCACTGTGTACATACATTACATTACTGATCCTGTACTGATCCTGAGTTACATCCTGTATTATACTCCAGAGCTGCACTCACTATTCTGCTGGTGCAGTCACTGTGTACATACATTACATTACTGATCCTGTACTGATCCTGAGTTACATCTTGTATTATCCTCCAGAGCTGCACTCACTATTCTGCTGGTGCAGTCACTGTGTACATATATTACATTACTGATCCTATACTGATCCTGAGTTACATCTTGTATTATCCTCCAGAGCTGCACTCACTATTCTGCTGGTGAAGTCACTGTGTACATACATTACATTACTTATCCTGTACTGATCCTGAGTTACATCTTGTATTATCCTCCAGAGCTGCACTCACTATTCTGCTGGTGCAGTCACTGTGTACATACATTACATTACTGATCCTATACTGATCCTGAGTTACATCTTGTATTATCCTCCAGAGCTGCACTCACTATTCTGCTGGTGCAGTCACTGTGTACATACATTACATTACTGATCCTATACTGATCCTGAGTTACATCTTGTATTATCCTCCAGAGCTGCACTCACTATTCTGCTGGTGCAGTCACTGTGTACATACATTACATTACTGATCCTATACTGATCCTGAGTTACCTCCTGTATTATACTCCAGAGCTGCACTCACTATTCTGCTGGTGCAGTCACTGTGTACATACATTACATTACTGATCCTGTACTGATCCTGAATTACCTCTTGTATTATACTCCAGAGCTGCACTCACTATTCTGCTGGTGCAGTCATTGTGTACATACATTACATTACTTACCTGTACTGATCCTGAGTTACCTCCTGTATTATACTCCAGAGCTGCACTCACTATTCTGCTGGTGCAGTCACTGTGTACATACATTACAGTACTTACCTGTACTGATCCTGAGTTACCTCCTGTATTATACTCCAGAGCTGTACTCACTATTCTGCTGGTGCAGTCACTGTGTACATACATTACATTACTTATCCTGTACTGATCCTGAGTTACATCCTGTATTATACTCCAGAGCTGCACTCACTATTCTGCTGGTGCAGTCACTGTGTACATACATTACTGATCCTGTACTGATCCTGAGTTACCTCCTGTATTATACTCCAGAGCTGCACTCACTATTCTGCTGGTGCAGTCACTGTGTACATACATTACCTTACTGACCCTGTACTGATCCTGAGTTACCTCCTGTATTATACTCCAGAGCTGCACTCACTATTCTGCTGGTGCAGTCACTGTGTACATACATTACCTTACTGACCCTGTACTGATCCTGAGTTACCTCCTGTATTATACTCCAGAGCTGCACTCACTATTCTGCTGGTGCAGTCACTGTGTACATACATTACCTTACTGACCCTGTACTGATCCTGAGTTACATCTTGTATTATCCTCCAGAGCTGCACTCACTATTCTGCTGGTGCAGTCACTGTGTACATACATTACATTACTTATCCTGTACTGATCCTGAGTTACCTCCTGTATTATACTCCAGAGCTGCACTCACTATTCTGCTGGTGCAGTCACTGTGTACATACATTACATTACTGATCCTGTACTGATCCTGAGTTACCTCCTGTATTATACCCCAGACCTGCACTCACTATTCTGCTGGTGCAGTCACTGTGTACATACATTACCTTACTGACCCTGTACTGATCCTGAGTTACCTCCTGTATTATACCCCAGAGCTGCACTCACTATTCTGCTGGTGCAGTCACTGTGTACATACATTACTGATCCTGTACTGATCCTGAGTTACATCCTGTATTATACCCCAGACCTGCACTCACTATTCTGCTGGTGCAGTCACTGTGCACATACATTACATTACTGATCCTGTACTGATCCTGATACTTTTCTGTTGATGGCCCATCTTTAGGGTAGGCTACCAATATCTGATTGGCGGGGGGTGCTACACCCGGCACCCCCACTCATCAGCTTTCACTGGCTGGGGTGCTGCAGCAGCTCCGTCACAGCTATAGTGACTGCGGCGGGTGCTACATATCAATCCCCTATCAATGAAAAGACATAGTGGCCAACTTCTTCAACTGTACAGTAAAAAAAAAACAACAAGAAACACGATTTTCCAGGTCACAGTGATTACTATGATCTCAAACATGAGTAGCTTTTACCATTTCAATGGCTTAAAAATAATTCTGAACACTGTAAAAAAAAAATTATTCTCCATTTTCCGAGACTTTTAGCTATTTTAGTCGACTGAGCTGCACAAGGGTGTCATTAGCGTTACTCTCTAATCTGTAACTCTTCTGGGCTGCTTGTTAGTCTCCTTTGATCACATGCTATGGGGGAACCAGTCACATTCAGTCCCCTCCTATATATGCTGGCTGGACACTTCAATTAATGCCAGCTATAGCTTCTCTATACTGGTCTGGAGGGGTGGTGTGATCCAGACTTACTGGTGGTTGTAGTAATTTATTGCTGTGTCAGTTGTGGAGTTAACCCTTGTTGTCCTTTTTGTTGCTGCCTTACTTCACTTGCTTTTCTCTTTAGTTTCTTACTGTTGGTGAGTTTGCAGTGTGTCTTAGTTTTGGTTTTCCCCTGTCTGTCTTCATCTGTGTTGCCATCAAACTCCTGCCCCTTTCTTCCCTGTGGGGGAACAGATTAGATCTGGTCAGGAGAATAGCTAGGCACAGGATGCCTGCATCTCCACCATTAGGGGTAACCTGTCACGCTAGATATGGGAAGTACGAAGGAAATGGAGAAAGGGAGGAGAAACCCTGTGTCTAGGGAAGGGGGAGATGATAACCCCTGACCAAGCATACCACTGGGCCCTCGCTTCCCTCACCATCCTAGATAGGTTCCGCAAAAAAGCGCCGAGCCGGATACCTGACCCTGGCTGACCTTGAAATAGGTCCTAGGTAGGAAGCAAATGGGATGAGAGCTTAATCCAACCCACTAAGCTCTAAAGAAGACAGAGGAACTGCAAAAGGTTTCTCCAGATGTATGTGTAGAGCCCCTGACTACATCAGGGTGCTACAGGGAACTGCATCCTCTCTCCAGGGTGCAGGACCTACCCCCCATGGTTCCAGGTACTTAAGAAACCAGTGTCACCCCCATCAGCACCACAAACCCCAACCAACACCTCACATCATGATCTGTACAGACACACCAGTGGGTTGGTCTAGCTGGACCGGGCCACCCACCTAGGGGGTCAGGCAGACTGGTGGGAGGGACGAGTTCAATGAAGTGAGAGCCCTCATAGTGTGAGGAGCTGGAGTGTTAGCTCCCGGGGAGCTAGACAGAGGTTTGGTTGCAGACAGTGGTCCGGGACCAGAAGAGTCGGTGACCGGGTGCAGGGATGTCGGTCTGGAGTGCGACAGACGCGGTCTTGGAGGGACTGCAGGCACCAAAGAGGGGTCGACAGAGCTGACCGGTACCGAGCACGACGGGGTACAGGACCCTAGATCAGGAGCCGATTCAACGTCCTGGCAATTAACCTGCAGAGGAAGGGGGCCTTCAGGGACCTTCCCAGAGAGCTCAGAGACTGAGGGCATCAGCACAACGCGGGGGACAGGGTTTTCCAAACAAAGCAACCCACTGAAGTCCCAAGTGCCAGCCCTTAGGAGCAAGACTTCACTTAAAACTGAAGAACTGGACCTTACAGCTTCAAGCTATAGGGACCGCACAGACACAAACAGTGCACGGAGGCAGGCTCCGAATCACTAAGTGATACCGGTGGGACCGGGTACTTGGACGAGCTCCCCGCAGCGGCAGCGGCACTCAGAGACTTTGGTTACCTACAGTGTGAGTGTCTCCTTTATAAACCTCATCCAACACCACGACTACCCGCAGTGAGTACCCTGATCCCTGCACCCTGTCCTCCCAAATCTACCAAACCCCAGAGTCCGGGGCCTTCCTTACCTGCGGAGGGACTGACACCTTGCTGCTCCACACCATCTGCCCCAGTATTACTTCCAGCAGTGGCGGTACTCCCATTACCGCAACCCGCAGGTGGCGTCACAAACCTCTCTTCTGTAAATAACTCCTTCTCAAGTTTTGAGTGCTTGCCGAGCCCGGGTCCAGACCCCTCGAGCCACAACCACCCCGGATCCGAGCACCCCGGTCGTCACCGAGGCGGCACATATGCAAGCCGACTGCTTGCACTTAAGACTTGTTAAGGGTATTAGACCTAAGGGGAAATGAGGGTATTTAAAGACACCAAGGGAAGTGCTGATGAAAAACACTTGAAGGGGTGAAGAACAAAACAGGGTCCTAAAGGGAAAGGGAAGAAAACCAAGCAGAGGAGATATATAGGATATCAAATACAGGAATAATAGAAAGTCAGGGAGCAGTTTGCACAGCCAAATGTTGTGACCTTCTATAGCCGGACACCACAGGACTGTGTCATCTGTGACACACCTGTGACCTAACCCTAAGGTCGGGCATAGCCCCGGGTCCACTCTAATGAGGGACAGTATAGGACCACCATGCCCCTCACTATCCTGCAGTCACATCATGACAGTTGCAGACTTAGCTTCACAGGACAGGGGCCTTCAGCATGACAACCCATCTTCACTCATCGATCGTGTTGCAGGTAGAAAGGATAGGCATCCGGTACAGAAACCCGGGCTGGATCGTACGGTTTAAATGCCACTGACAATCATTAACTGGGGCACTTAAAGGGTTAACAGGAGCGATCAGAGCTTGTTACCTTGTCACCTTGCTCTTGAGCCCACTCAATATAGCCGCACCATGACATAATAGTACTTCATTGGTCGGGAAGGACTTAACGATGATACAGTATGCAGTGAGCTCCCTCTAGTGGTGGCCAGAGGCAGGCAAAATCTCATTGTTTCGCTCTATGTCTCTGCTGGAGATTTGGAGCTCTGTATCAGTAAAATAGATCTGCAAATGGAGTAACCGAATATATATCATGTATCCAGATCACAAACGGTTAATGTTTACGTTTCCCTTTTAAGAGACCAAGGTAAGTGTCTTGCTTGCTTTTGTACGGGCAATTTTCAGCTAAATTGAATCAGTTTCAGCAAAAAAGCCCCCTAGAACAAATTAAAGGAAAATCACTAAGAGTTGCTCCCGGTGGTCTTCATTAGTTTTTGAAGCCGGGGTAATTTGTCTGCAGTTCTTTAATAAACGGCTCGTACGTACGAGCACTCGGCAGAGGGGGCGATCGCGCCCAAAGCAAAGGGATCGAGAAACCGAGCCCCACCGATCGCCGCATGAAAGCGAATCCCCACATTCTGCCTTTATCATTCCTACTTTTTAAATTGATAAAATAAAAACTAGAAAGTGTATTCGCACCGGATGATACGCACTTGTGGCCACATGGAAAGAAAAATAGCTGGAATTATGGCTGACCTGGAATTATAAAAGCTTATAATGGCCTAGAGTTAAAGGGGCTGTTCAGGGTTACAAACAGCTATTTTAAATTAAAAAAAAAAAACAGTACCGCCACTTATAGCGAAAGGATGTGTGTGATATTGCAACGCAGCCCGAAATAACTGCACAGGAGCGGCTCACAGTAAGAACGCAGCCATGGCTGAATAATCATGGACGATCCCTTTAAGACTCCTCTGTCCTTCAGACTCCTATGTTCTCCTTCAGATTTCTCTGTTCTTTGGGCTCCTATGTTCTTCTCCAGACTCTTCTGTACTCTGGCTCCTATGTTCTCCTCCATACTCCTCTATCCTACGGACTCCTATATTCTCTTTCAGACTCCTCTGTCCTCTGGTTCCTATGTTCTGCTTCAACTCCTCTGTCTTCTGGACTGCTACGGTCTCCTTCAGACTCCTCTGTCCTTTGGACACCTACGTTCTCCTCCAGACTCCTATCTTCTCCTCCAGACTCCTATCTTCTCCTCCAGACTCCTATCTTCTCCTCCAGACTCCTATCTTCTCCTCCAGACTCCTATCTTCTCCTCCAGACTCCTATCTTCTCCTCCAGACTCCTATCTTCTCCTCCAGACTCCTATCTTCTCCTCCAGACTCCTATCTTCTCCTCCAGACTCCTATCTTCTTCTCCAGATTCCTATCTTCTTCTCCAGACTCCTATCTTCTCCAGACTCCTGACTCCTATGTTCTTCTCCAGACTCCTGACTCCTATCTTCTTCTGCAGACTCCTATGTTCTTCTCCAGACTCCTATGTTTTTCTCCAGACTCCTATGTTCTTTTCCAGACTCCTATGTTCTTTTCCAGACTCCTATGTTCTTTTTCAGACTCCTGACTCCTATCTTCTTCTCCAGACTCCTATCTTCTTCTCCAGACTCCTATCTTCTTCTCCAGACTCCTATCTTCTTCTCCAGACTCCTATCTTCTCCAGTTTCCTCTGTCCTCCAGACTCCTATATTCTCCTTCATACTCCTCTGTCCTCTAGACTCCTATGTTTTGCTCCAGACTCCTCTGTCCTCCAGACTCCTATATTCTCCTTCATACTCCTCTGTCCTCTAGACTCCTATGTTTTGCTCCAGACTCCTCTGTCCTCTGGACTCCTATGTTGTCGTTCAGTCTCCTCTGTCCTCTGGACTCCTATGTTGTCCTTCAGACTCCTCTTGCAGTTACTTATCTTCCAAAGAATAAAAAGATGAATCCCTTTTCTTATAATTCTGCTAGGCTCTGTTACTACTCGTGGAAATGTATCAAACAGCAGGCACAACATAATGGAGGCATATCAGGGATGATAGAAGCTCATCTTTAATTCTATTGCTCCCTGTAATCAGCCATTACAAGCTCTTTTCTAAGCAGCCATCTTTAGGGTTATCGCGTCTTTAAATGTCAGAATCCAAAAAGATGTCTTATTTACAACTAAAATGTTAAAGAAAACAGCGAAGAGAAATGAAATGAGAGCAGGAGGTGAAAGCACAGAGTTAATGTAGCAGGAAGGGAAGGAACTGGGGATGTCTTTGTACGAGGGAACGTGGCCTGAAGCCGCTGTTTATCCGATCTGTGTATTACCAGCGCTGGAACATTTCCCTCCAACCCAACCCCCAACACTGACCCATGAAGAGCCACAATCTGCCGCCTCCACCACCAGAAGCTTCCCAACTACACCGCCAGAAGCTTCCCCAACTACACCGCCAGAAGCTTCCCCAACTACACCGCCAGAAGCTTCCCCAACTACACCGCCAGAAGCTTCCCCAACTACACCGCCAGAAGCTTCCCCAACTACACCGCCAGAAGCTTCCCCAACTACACCGCCAGAAGCTTCCCCAACTACACCGCCAGAAGCTTCCCAACTACACTGCCAGAAGCTTCCCAACTACATCGCCAGAAGCTTCCCAACTATACCGCCAGAAGCTTCCCAACTACACCGCCAGAAGGTTCCCCAACTACACCGCCAGAAGCTTCCCCAACTACACCGCCAGAAGCTTCCCCAACTACACCGCCAGAAGCTTCCCTAACTACACCGCCAGAAGCTTCCCCAACTACACCACCAGAAGCTTCCCAATTATACCGCCAGAAGCTTCCCCAACTACACCGCCAGAAGCTTCCCAACTACACCGCCAGAAGCTTCCCAACTACACCGCCAGAAGCTTCCCCAACTACACCACCAGAAGCTTCCCCAACTACACCGCCAGAAGCTTCCCAACTACACCACCAGAAGCTTCCCCAACTACACCGCCAGAAGCTTCCCAACTACACCGCCAGAAGCTTCCCAACTACACCGCCAGAAGCTTCCCAACTACACTGCCAGAAGGTTCCCCAACTACACCGCCAGAAGTTTCCCAACTACACCGCCAGAAGGTTCCCAACTACACCGCCAAAAGCTTCCCAACTACACCACCAGAAGCTTTGATAAGACTATTACCGTATTGTAGGGACCTCAGGGGAAGACGGGTAAACGGTTATCATTTATAACTCCATTCAATATTACCTGAGGTCCTCGCTCCAGACACAGGTTACTAATATTAATGCAGCTGTAATCCATCCTACATTACATAGTCAAGACATATGTGCTATTGTACCGCAATACAAACCCAAGAACTATAATACTGCAACTACATGCAAGAATATAACTACTATAATACTGCCCCATGTACAAGAATATAACTACTATAATACTGCCCCTATGTACAAGAATATAACTACTATAATACTGCCCCCTATGTACAAGAATATAACTACTATAATACTGCTCCTATGTACAAGAATATAACTACTATAATACTGCTCCTATCTATAAGAATATAACTACTATAATACTGCTCCTATGTATAAGAATATAACTACTATAATACTGCTCCTATGTATAAGAATATAACTACTATAATACTGCTCCCTATGTATGAGAATATAACTACTATAATACTGCCCCCTATGTACAAGAATAAAGCTACTATAATACTGCTCCTATATACAGGTATATAACTACTATAATACTGCCCCCTATGTACAAGAATATAACTACTATAATACTGCCCCCTATGTACAAGAATATAACTACTATAATACTGCCCCCTATGTGCAAGAATATAACTACTATAATACTGCCCCTATGTACAAGAATACAACTACTATAATACTGCCCCTATGTACAAGAATACAACTACTATAATACTGCCCCCTATGTACAAGAATATAACTACTATAATACTGCCCCTATGTACAAGAATATAACTACTATAATACTGCTCCTATGTACAAGAATATAACTACTATAATACTGTTCCTATGTACAAGAATATAACTACTATAATACTGCTCCTATGTACAAGAATATAACTACTATAATACTGCCCCTATGTACAAGAGTATAACTACTATAATACTGCCCCCTATGTACAAGAATATAACTACTATAATACTGCTCCTATGTACAAGAATATAACTACTATAATACTGCCCCTGTGTACAAGAATACAACTACTATAATACTGCCGCTATGTACAAGAATATAACTACTATAATACTGCTCCTATGTACAGGAATATAACTACTATAATACTGCCGCTATGTACAAGAATATAACTACTATAATACTGCCCTCTATGTACAAGAATAAAGCTACTATAATACTGCCCCCTATATACAGGTATATAACTACTATAATACTGCTCCTATGTACAAGAATATAACTATTATAATACTGCCCCCTATGTACAAGAATATAACTACTATAATACTGCCCCTATGTACAAGAATATAACTACTATAATACTGCCCCCTATGTACAAGAATATAACTATTATAATACTGCTCCCATGTACAAGAATATAACTACTATAATACTGCCCCCTATGTACAAGAATATAACTACTATAAT
Organism: Anomaloglossus baeobatrachus; assembly: GCF_048569485.1. Lineage (NCBI taxonomy): Eukaryota > Metazoa > Chordata > Amphibia > Anura > Aromobatidae > Anomaloglossus > Anomaloglossus baeobatrachus. The sequence goes on from NC_134354.1 coordinate 769,129,358, forward strand.
ACTGCCCCTATGTACAAGAATATAACTACTATAATACTGCCCCTATGTACAAGAATATAACTATTATAATACTGCTCCTATGTACAAGAATATAACTGCTATAATACTGCCCCCTATGTACAAGCATATAACTACTATAATACTGCCCCTATGTACAAGAATATAACTTCTATAATACTGCCCCCTATGTACAAGAATATAACTACTATAATACTGCCCCTATGTACAAGAATATAACTTCTATAATACTGCCCCCTATGTACAAGCATATAACTACTATAATACTGCCCCTATGTACAAGAATATAACTACTATAATACTGCAACTACATGCAAGAATATCACTGCTATAATACTTCCCCATATGTACAAGAATATATATAGCATAAATAGCACATCCCAAGGAGACTAAAGGCCGCTTTACACACAACGACATTGCTAACGAGACGTCGTTGGGGTCACGGAATTCGTGACGCACATCGGGCCTCGTTAGCGACGTCGTTGCGTGTGAAACGCAGGAACAACCGTTAACGATCAAAATTACTTACCTAATCGTTGATCGTTGACACTCCGTTCCTTTCCTGATTATCGTTGCTACTGCAGGTACGATGTTGGAACGAGGAACCTCTCCTTACCTGAGGCCGCCCGCAATGAGGAAGGAAGGAGGTGGGCGGGATGTTCGTCCCGCTCATCTCTGCCCCTCCGCTTCTATTGGGCGGCCGCTTAGTGACGCCGCAGTGACGCCGCACGAACCGCCCCCTTAGAAAAGATTCGGTTCGCCGGCCACAGCGTCGTCGCTAGGCAGGTAAGTACGTGTGACGGGTGTTAGCGATATTGTGCGCCACGGGCAGCGATTTTTCCGTGCCACACAACCGACGGGGGCGGGTGCTTTCACCAGCGATATCGCTATCGATATCGCTGTGTGTAAAGTGCCCTTAACACCTTACCAAAACAGTGCAATGTGTAAGTGTGCTTTTTTCCAACCCACGTTTCCCCCACAGCTTTGTCAGGAGCACAATACGCAGGATATCTGTGTATTCACCTTCAACCTCAATAGAAAGCATCTTCTTTGATGACATGGGATAATTGATATAAATCCTGCAAAGTGCAGATGATGATGACACAAAGATTCACTAAAGTGATGTAAGAGGAGACTTCAAACAAAACACTTCATGGGTAATTTCCTGGGTAAACATTACCGATCCTCCGTCGCATCAGTCCATGAATAGCCTTATTCCATGGTTGGTAACATTTCTATTCTACTCTCTTCCTTAATCACATTTAGTTCCATTCAATTAATTTCAAAAAGTTGCAATTAGTAATGGCACATCCATAGTATGTGCCATGAATGTCTGATAGATGCGGTTTCCACCATCTGGACCTCCATCTATCTCAAGAACTAAGGCCACCATCGCACAATGTCAGGAATGGAGGAGTGACTGTGCTTGTACGGCTTTTCCCCATTCGCTTGGGCAGTAGTTCCAACAATTGTTAAGCAAGTGTGCTCGTCATTTTCGGAAGTCACATAGACCTTAATAAAGAGCAGATTGTGTGTGGCCACCTCTCCATTCATGGTGATTCCCAATAACCTTAAGCTCTGAGGATACATGCCAGTTCTAGAAGTGGGACTCACCCCCAAAAAAATCAATGAAGCCTATGGAAAGTGAAGAGGTACGGAGCACATTTATTCTTTATTGACTCTCACTATCCCTGGACCTAATGGGTACTGTCATAGCTGAAGCTTAGATTATAGGAGAATCCTTGAGAACATTGAAGGTCTAGAATAACCTTGGAAGACTACAGCAGGTCTTCATGAACTATAGTCTGGTTTAATGAGCTCTACTATTAAAACCAGAACTTATGGGAGACTTCGTGGGACCTCTAGTGGGTCAATCCAGTATCTTATGATCTTTGCTGGACCTCAAGAACCTTTTTGTTTTTGAACAAGAACCTGAGCCCATAATCCCATAATTTGGGTTGACCACATCCTCAAACCATGACATTTGGTGAAAAAGGACCATTATGAACTCAATACCTGAGCTTCTGGAAGACTCGATATATCTTTTGGTGGGCCATTCCAGACTGCTGGTCCTAATGGCCTATGTTAAGGTTGGATGAGCTTCATTATAATGTCAAGATCTTCTATAAGAGGATCTTGAATTCTTTGTTGAGCCAGCACTACTACTCAACCATTAACCTAATGGGTACTGGCATAGTTGGAGCTTAGATCATAGCAGAATCCTTGAGCACAATGAAGGTCTAGAATAACCCTGGACGACTACAGTAGGTCCTCATGGAATATGGTCTGGTTTAATGAGCTCTACTATCAGAACCAGCACTTACGGGAGAATTCTTGGGTCCCCTGGTGGGTCAATCTAGTATATTATGATCTTTGCATGACCTCAAGAACCTTTTTGTTTCTGTACAAGAATTTGGGCCCATAAACCCATAATTTGGGTTGACCAATTCTTCAGTGCATGAACTTTGGTGGACAACGGCCATTATCAAGTCAATACCTGAGCTTATGGAAGAATTGATAAATCTTCTGGTGGGCCAGTCCATACATGACCACTGTTGGCCCTTATGAGTCTATAATATTGGGAAAGAAGCCGACACTCATGACATAGAGTATTATGTTTGCGGAAAGGACCAAGTCTCCATTTGTGGAGAGTAGACCTCAGCACCTATAAGACTAAAGGAGATAGAGTTTCGACCTCGGCAAGGTCTTTCTCAGGGATATCTGTATGGATGGTGCCACAGGTATAGATGAAGGATGTGGAGCTGCCAGGTGGGGGACGGCAGCTTGTACTGCCACGGGACCACCGCATGTGTGAGAGCGCCAGGATTGTTTGTAACGTTGGATTGTTTGGATTTTACAGTGGTGCCGGTTTGGAAGAAACTTTTCACATTCCTGCAACTCTATCTCCTTTAGTCTTATTGGTGCTGAGGTCTGCTCTCCTTTTGGGTCTATGTTATGGTGGGATGGGCTTAATTATAATGTCAAGATCTTCTATAGGAGGATCTTGAATTCTTTGGTGAGCCACCCTTACTCTACCCAACCATGGACTCAATGAGCAATGTTGTGGTAGAAGGCCAATCATTAAAACCTGGTCCCGCAAGAGCAACCTTGGGTCCAATGGTGGCCCTCTAACCCTGCATAGCAAAGTGAGGACCGAAAGATAAACCTGATAATACCAGACCTGATATGAATACAATTAACAATATTCCCCTGGTTGGATCTGAGGCCTTTTAAGAAATCACAAACAATCTTCAAAGCCTATTGTCGGTGCCGAGCACCCTGCCAAGTTGCATAACGCGCCCATATTGTACCGTTTAATTATACATAAAATGCAAGCAGGTTACATTCCGAGCTGTCGGGATGCTACGAGCTCAGCAAAGGCTCCTAACATCACTTCTCTTAGATCCGTCCTGTCATCTGCTGCAACAAACTGTACATAAATACTACACCTCAAAGTACTTCAAGACATACAAAAAAGTACAAAGCGGAACGTTTTGGGTTCTTTTGCATTTCACCTGCTGGGAAATTAAAGGGGAATTCTACTTAGTCTTCAATGAAAACATACAGTACAGACCAAAAGTTTGGACACACCTTCTCATTCAAAGAGTTTTCTTTATTTTCAGGACTTGTAGATTCACATTGAAGGCATCAAAACTATGAATTAACACATGTGGAATGAAATACTTAAAAAAGTGTAAAACAACTGAAATTATGTCTTATATTCTAGGTTCTTCAGAGTAGCCACCTTTTGCTTTCATTACCGCTTTGCACACTCTTGGCATTCTCTTGATGAGCTTCAAGAAGTAGTCACCGGAAATGGTTTTCCAACAGTCTTGAAGGAGTTCCCAGAGATGCTTAGCACTTGTTGGCCCTTTTGCCATCACTCTGCGGTCCAGCTCACCCCAAACCATCTCGATTGGGTTCAGGTCTGGTGACTGTGGAGACCAGGTCATCTGGCGTAGCACCCCATCACTCTCCTTCTTAGTCAAATAGCCCTTACACAGCCTGGAGGTGTGTTTGGGGTCATTGTCCTGTTGAAAAATAAATGATGGTCCAACTAAACGCAAACCGGATGGAATAGCACGCCGCTTCAAGATGCTGTGGTAGCCATGCTGGTTCTGTATGCCTTCAATTTTGAATAAATCCCCAACAGTGTCACCAGAAAAGCCCCCCCACACCATCACACCTCCTCCTCCATGCTTCACGGTGGCAACCAGCCATGTAGAGTCCATCCGTTCACCTTTTCTACAAAGACACGGTGGTTGGATCCAAAGATCTCAAATTTGTACTCATCAGACCAAAGCACAGATTTCCACTGGTCTAATGTCCATTCCTTGTGTTCTTTAGCCCACACAAGTCTCTTCTGCTTGTTGCCTGTCCTTAGCAGTGATTTCCTAGCAGCTATTTTACCATGAAGGCTGCTGCACAAAGTCTCCTCTTAACAGATGTTCTAGAGATGAGGTGTGTCCAAACTTTTGGTCTGTACTGTATTCCAAAATGTATTGCTTCAGTGTGTCATGGAGGCACTTGACAATTAACACCCACCAGGAGCTACAGATCCTCTACCTATACTGGCTACTATTGGAAGATTGTACATACAGATTTACCTCCCCTGAGCTATTTTATTAGGAAATGATCAGTGAGGGTTCCTGTAAAGCTAAGTACAGCGAAGTACCAAGCGAACGGCGAAAGGGAAGGGACACACTGTCTTGGGAAGGTGGAGATGGTGACTCCTGACTGAGCCTACCGCTAGGCCCTGGTTTCCCTCATTACCCTAGATAGGTTCCATACCTATTCACCGAGCTGGATAGCTGGCCCTAACTGACCCTGAAATAGGCCCTAGGTAGGGAATGGATGGGATGAGTGCTTAGTCACCCCCACTAAGCTCTAAAGAAGTCACAGTGAAAACAAACAGTGGGAAGTACACAAATAACTTATCTCCAGATGACTCACAAAGACGAACTGCAAACAACAAGATTTCTCCAGAAGGATACAAGCCGACTGCTTGCACTGAAGACTTGTTAAGACCTATCACCAGCACTGAGTATGGGGAAATGAGGGTATATAAAGACACCAAGGGAAGTGCTGATGTAAAACACCTGAAAGGGTGAGGAACTCTGCAGAGTCCTAAAAGGAAAGGGATGAAAACCAAGCAGAGGAAATAAATAAGATACCAAATACACCAAGCAGGAATAATAGAAGTTCAGGGAGCAGTTTACGCAGCCCAACACTGTGGCCTTCTATAGCCGGACACCACAGGACTGTCTGTCACCCATGACAGTTCCACCACAAGAAGACTTAAGACTTGAATAAAAAAAAAAAACACACACAACAACTTCATGGCCTTTTTTTTAAAAAAATTCGGTGCCAAGTCAGGAGTGCCAAAAACATCATGGCTCCTTAGTTCCTGTCTTTGGTAAAGGCTCCAGTGGTCAGGGCTCCAATCACTCAGACAATGGCTAATCAATAAAGGAAACTCCTAATTCTGAATATATGATCTTGAAGGCCAATGTGGAGAAGTCAAGTATAGACTAGAGGTCGATGAAAACTCTAATCATATGATGCCACCTACTTGGAGACAACTTACATTTGTGACAGTGCATCGTGTCCATGATATCGAGCCCATGTGGTGATAACAGTTATATGACGGTGCCAAACTAAAACTTGCCCATTTTACAGCAAGTTACTTATTTTTCACCTTTTGAGATCAACAACTCAGTTTTTAAGAAGAAATGGGCACAGGTTGCCGGCCAAACGGTGCTCGGCCAACAGCCATCTTGGCCGTCTTTCCCATACGCAGGAGCTCACTCAGCCGAGTGCTTCTGTGCAGTCAACAGACATGTCTCCCGATGGCTAAAAACTAGCAGCAGTCCAAAATTAGATATGGCCAGCAGTGCCCCTATATACATTAGAGTCTATATTGGCGGTTTCGTCCAACATTAGTCTAATGGGACCTTTAGTCAGCAACTCTACTGTTCAATGATGTCCAATAACGTAGAGAGACAACTAAATGGTCTTACCTGTGATTACAGCGGCATGGACATGTAGGATGCGGTAAGTTAAGATCTATTAGTGAGGAACTAAGCAAACATTGTCTCATGTCTCGAATTCCTAGACACTTGGGAGCCTGATATTGGAAGAAAAGGAATTAGGTCCACTCATTTTTCAAGGGCGAATTCATATGACCATTCTGGATTTTAGCATCACACGGTGTTTGGCTCTAAACTCGCTGAGTGTTATGGCAGCATTAGACACTGTTCAGACTACAGACTCTAACACTCTTCCCTATGCTATTGCTGGTGCCTCTGAGTTGCATAGGCAGGCTTGACCGTCCATCAGATGTGTGCTCATTAGTGATCGGACTAGCAGAAGTTAATTTCTGCTTGCATTCTGGTTACCTTTTCCAGGAGACCTATCATAGATACTCCTTGCCTTTTTAAGAAGGAGGAATTTGTGTTTCCAAGCCAACTATAGCTTTTTGCTAAACCGGTTCGTGTTCTGTTGTGTTCCAGTAACTGATGAGTTACTGCGTGTTGCTTGGTGTGCTGTGAAATCCCTTCTGTCGTGTGGTTATTTCCTCCCTGCTCTTTGTTTTCCTACGTAACATTTGTTGTCTGATAACTCTGTGAGAGCGTGCTGTGTGATAAAGTTTTGGTTCACCCTGTTATCTATCTCCGTTAGTGTTAACACTCTCCTATCCCCCCCCCCCCCCCCTCCCGAGGTAGGGAAAGAGGGGGTATTAGATCAGGACTGATCAGGAGCAGGGTCAGGCTGGCAGCTCAGACGTCCTCACCATCAAAGGTAACTCTGAGATAAGGGATAGCCAGGGCCCCCCTACTCCCCTACCCCCAGGGCCAGTCTAGGAGCCTCAGTACCCTCTCTCCCCTGGTCTCTGTGACATTTAGAGTGTGTATGAGGACACGGCTCCTACTGTCTGGTCTTTTCTGTAGTTACATATGGAAACCAAACCTGGACGATAAGGAAACAAGACAGAAGAAGAATCAACGCCTTTGAAATGTGGTGCTGGAGAAGGCTGTTATCACTACCATGGATGACAAAACGAACAAACAAATACACTTTGAAACAAATCAAACCAGACATGTCACTGGAAGCAAGGATCACCAAGCTACGACTTAGCTACTTTGGACACATCATACGAAGAGAGCAATCACTGGAGAAGGATATCATGGTCGGAAGAACAGAAGGAACAAGGTGAAGAGGAAGACCAGCAACCCGATGGCTTGATAATATCAATATAACGCTGGAGAAGACCGTGGTGGACCTATCTAAGTGGAGAAGACCGTGGTGGACCTATCTAGATGGAGAAGACCGTGGTGGACCTATCTAGATGGAGAAGACCGTGGTGGACCTATCTAGATGGAGAAGACCGTGGTGAACCTATCTAGGTGGAGAAGACCGTGGTGGACCTATCTAGGTGGAGAAGACCGTGGTGGACCTATCTAGGTTTAGAAGACCGTGGTTGACCTATCTAGATTGAGAAGACCGTGGTGGACCTATCTAGGTGGAGAAGACCGTGGTGGACCCATCTCGGTGAAGACCGTGGTGGACCCATCTAGGTGGAGAAGACCGCGGTGGACCCATCTAGGTGGAGAAGACCGTGGTGGACCCATCTAGGTGGACAAGACCGTGGTGGACCCATCTAAGTGAAGAAGACCGTGGTGGACCCATCTCGGTGAAGACCGTGGTGGACCCATCTAGGTGGAGAAGACCGCGGTGGACCCATCTAGGTGGAGAAGACCGTGGTGGACCCATCTAGGTGGACAAGACCGTGGTGGACCCATCTAAGTGAAGAAGACCGTGGTGGACCCATCTCGGTGAAGACCGTGGTGGACCCATCTAGGTGGAGAAGACCGCGGTGGACCCATCTAGGTGGAGAAGACCGTGGTGGACCCATCTAGGTGGAGAAGACCGTGGTGGACCCATCTAAGTGAAGAAGACCGTGGTGGACCCATCTAGATGGAGAAGACCGTGGTGGACCTATCTAGGTGGAGAAGACCGTGGTGGACCTATCTAGGTGGAGAAGACCGTGGTGGACCTATCTAGGTGGAGAAGACCATGGTGGACTTATCTAGGTGGAGAAGACCGTGGTGGACCTATCTAGGTGGAGAAGACCGTGGTGGACCTATCTAGGTTTAGAAGACCGTGGTTGACCTATCTAGATTGAGAAGACCGTGGTGGACCTATCTAGGTGGAGAAGACCGTGGTGGACCCATCTCGGTGAAGACCGTGGTGGACCCATCTAGGTGGAGAAGACCGCGGTGGACCCATCTAGGTGGAGAAGACCGTGGTGGACCCATCTAGGTGGACAAGACCGTGGTGGACCCATCTAAGTGAAGAAGACCGTGGTGGACCCATCTCGGTGAAGACCGTGGTGGACCCATCTAGGTGGAGAAGACCGCGGTGGACCCATCTAGGTGGAGAAGACCGTGGTGGACCCATCTAGGTGGAGAAGACCGTGGTGGACCCATCTAAGTGAAGAAGACCGTGGTGGACCCATCTAGATGGAGAAGACCGTGGTGGACCTATCTAGGTGGAGAAGACCGTGGTGGACCTATCTAGGTGGAGAAGACCGTGGTGGACCTATCTAGGTGGAGAAGACCATGGTGGACTTATCTAGGTGGAGAAGACCGTGGTGGACATATGTAGGTGGAGAAGACCGTGGTGGACATATGTAGGTGGAGAAGACCGTGGTGGACTTATCTAGGTGGAGAAGACCGTGGTGGACCTATGTAGGCTGCACAAGATCTACAGAGTGTTCAGCCATCAAGACGCCATGGCTCGAGATCAAGCTGAGGGCCATTAAAAGAAATAAAGAATTACAGCCACGATTAATGGCATAACCACAGATCTGTTGTCCTAATTTACAGCAGCATAGGCATAGAACATGTTGTGAATTCAGGCCATGAGACATGAATGCAACCACATTTTAGTCGCTTGTCTTAGCTCTGAAAGAGACTATGGTGTTATTTTTGGCTATCGGCACAGGTTCGATACCTCAAGTGTCATCTTCTCCGCTGGTTTACCTCAAGTTTCTTGAGGTTGTCTTAATGTCATCTGTGGTTTGCCACTAGAAGACCACTAATCACAACTTTGCTGAAAAGTTTCCTGTAGAGCTACAATTAGGAAGCAGGAAACAAGCTGGACAGGATCTTTACCATGTAACGCTGGCATCTCACATAGATGGATATCACTGCTCCAACTTACAGATAAAGGTAAATTAAGTTTTTATTTTTCTACTCTGGTTTAAGTGTCTAATATGATTTTTTTTTAAGTTTTTTTTTCTGTCTTAGGCTAAGTTCACACTTCCGTTGTTTTGCATCAGTCACATGCGTTGCTTGACGCATGTGACTGATGCGCTGTACAACGGATGACAACAGATGACAAAAAACAGAATTCTTTGTCGGATTCCGTTGTGTGCGGGGGGCGGCGTTCGGGGGGCGGAGTTCGGGGTGGGTGGAGCCGAGCGGGGCCGTGGCATTGAGTACGTCAGTACCTCGGGGACTGCAGGACAGGTGAGTGTGAGTAAGTGTGTGTGTGTGTGTGGGTGTGTGTGTGTGTATACATGCTGAGTGCGGGAGGGGGCGGAGCCGGGAGGGGGCGGAGCCGAGTGGTGAAGTGTTTGGCTCCGTGCACAGCCAGGGTAAATATCGGGTAAAAGCAAAGTACTTTTTGCTTGGTTACCCGATATTTATCTTGGTTACCAGCATACACCGCTCAGCGCTGGCTCCCTGCACACGTAACCAGTGTAAATACCGGGTAACTAACCAAAGCGCATTGCTTAGTAACCCGCTGTTTATCCTGGTTACCTGTGCGGGGAGCCAGAGAGCGCACACGCAGCGAAATCCAACGGATTCCACTGCACAAAAAACGTTACATGCTGCGTTGCTCCCGCCCGGCGGTCAGTCAAAAAACGACTGACCACGACGCAGCGGATGCAACGCAGCATCATCAGTCACAATCCGTCGCCAATAGAAGTCTATGGGGAAAAACTGGAATCCTGCAAAATATTTTGCAGGATACCGTAATTCCCCAAGGCGACGGATTGTGACTGATACAAAACAACGGAAGTGTGAACTTAGCCTTAGGCTGACATAGATCACAAAATGCACTGAATTAAGTGTAAAGGCCCCGTCACACGCAACGACGTATCTAACGATAAATCACCGGGGTCACAGATTCCGTGACGCACATCCGGCATCGTTAGCGGCGTTGTTGCGTGTGACACCAACGAGCGACCGTTAACGATGGAAAATATTCACCTTATCGTCCATCGTTGACACGTCGTTTATTTTCAAAAAATCGTTGATTGTTAAGGACGCAGGTTGTTCGTCGTTCCCGAGGCAGCACACATCGCTACGTGTGACACCCCGGGAACGAGGAACAACACCTTACCTGAGGCCGCCGGCAATGAGGAAGGAAGGAGGTGGGCGGGATGTTCCGGCCGCTCATCTCCGCCCCTCCGCTTCTATTGGGCGGCCGCTTAGTGACGCCGCTGTGACGCTGCACGCACCGCCCCCTTAGAAAGGAAGCGGTTCACCGGCCACAGTGACGTCGCTTGACAGGTAAGTCCGTGTGACGGCTCCAAACACTGTTGTGCGCCATGGGCAGCGATTTGCCCGTGACGCACAAACGACGAGGGTGGGTACGCTCGCTAGCGATATCGTTGCGTGTGACGGGGCTTTAACACCTAAAAGGAGGAAACACACAGAAAGAGGAGGAAAGATCAGAGTGGAACCCGCGTGACCCTATGACAAAAATACAGCTGCTAAAGATGGGCGCTGTCATTTCATTACTCCATTAATTCAGCTAGAAAGCAAAAAGGACAAAGGTATACAAGCAGATATCAAAAGAGAACCATAGCGTTGTCATGGACTTCAGGTGTGTGCACACTGAGACCTCGATTCAGCAAAATGGTTTTGCCAGATATCTGGCGTAAATCACATGTGACTGCAGACTTGCGAATTCCCCCGTTGTGCACTGTGATGATTCTCCGGTGCCAGTGAGGGGAACAGACGGTCATGTGACCGCAAGTATGTGATGCGCATACTTGCAGTCACATTCTGACTAGACTGTATCTGGCCTCATGCAATACACTTGCATTGAGCGAGCCCGCACCTGCTAGTCCGCATGTGACCGTATGTATGTGATTTGCATACTTCTGTCCACATTCTGGCTAGACTGTATCTGGCCTCGCTCAATACACTTGCTCGCCCCTGCTAGTCCGCATGTGACCGTATGTATGTGATCTGCATACTTCTGTCCACATTCTGGCTAGACTGTATCTGGCCTCGCTCAATACACTTGCTCGCCCCTGTTAGTCCGCATGTCACCATCTGCATACATCTGGCCACATTCTGACAAGACCGTATCCGGTCTCTCTCAATACACTTGCTCACACCTGCTAGTCCGCATGTGACCGTATGTACGTGATTCGTATACTTCTGTCCACATTCTGGCTAGACTGTATCTGGCCTCGCTCAATACACTTGCTCGCCCCTGTTAGTCCGCATGTCACCATCTGCATACATCTGGCCACATTCTGACAAGACTGTATCCGGTCTCTCTCAATACACTTGCTCACACCTGCTAGTCCGCATGTGACCGTATGTACGTGATTCGTATACTTCTGTCCACATTCTGGCTAGACTGTATCTGGCCTCGCTCAATACACTTGTTCGCCCCTGTTAGTCCGCATGTGACCGTATGTATGTGATCTGCATACTTCCGGCTACATTCTGACTAGACTGTATCTGGCCTTGCTCAATACACTTGCAATACACACAGGGGAAAATGCATGAACTACTTATCATTAGATGACTCGGGTAGAAGTGCAGCAAAGTTTTCAGCAACGATACAACAGAGGAGTACAAGCCACCTGCTTGCAACAAGAGCTTGAATGAAATTAAAAATATCACCAGCCCCAGTCCAGGGAAGAAGAGAGTATTTAAGCACCAAGAGAATGCTGATGATCAGCAGCTGGACAGACGTTTAGTTCCCCTGGGTCCTAAAGGGGACCAGATGACAATCCAGCAGGAAAGCTACCTATGCCAATGAATACTAACAGCAGGAACAATGGAAAGTCAGGGAACACTTACTGCAACCAAACACGTTGACATTCTATTGCCAGAAACCACATGACTGTCACCCGTGACACAGAGTTTTGAATTTTTAGCACCTCCTTGATGTGATCAGAAAGCTGTAAATACTGCAGAGAATTGCAAAAACCTCATGACGATGAAGGCACTAGAATAGGTTGAATTAGAATTAATGATAATTTGATTTTCTTTCTGCTTCTCTTTCATTCTCATTTGTATATTCAGAGAAATGCCACGCGTTTCGGGTTCCCAGCACCTAAATGTTCTGCACATGTCCTAACAAGAAATGCATTTTACAATGACATGATAGCTTGATGATGTGATTTTGTGAATTGCCTTACAGTAGAATTTCATCACCGGTACATCAAGAAATTTAAGCCGCAGGGAGAGATCGGGCTTAACATTATTTTGTACCTATAGATGTAACAGAACTGAATCAACACCTTCTGACTGCATGGATTGAGGAATAGTATAAGTTATCCAACTTTACCATCTACAAGCACTTTTGTAGTTTTCTACTTCTTAAAATTTTTAGCCATTCCTGAGATATTACCACTTCTTTTGTGTATAACCCGTTTGTGCAGTGCTTACAAGCTCTTTTTTATGGAGTTTGTAAGCACTATTTTGAAGCTGGCCTGGAGCGTGCTGCGCTGTTACTTCCTAAATCCTAAAAGCCTGAACACACTGCATTACACTGGTATTACCAGCTGAAGTCACTGGCAAATTCACATTGCCGCCAGAGTATAAAGGGCTGTGTTATGGCCGACTTGTGCGGGCTTTTGGGTCACAGAGTCACAGCAAGCCCCCTATTTGCGAGGTAGAGTTGTACCAGGACATGATTTTTTTCTGGTACAAGGTGTAGTTTGTATTGGTACAATTTTGGAGTCAATATGTGACTTTCTGATCCCTTTAAATTTTTTAGGCAGAATGACGCCCCAAAAATGTGGGTTGCAGACGAGTATCACGAGGGGAAGGTGTTTACATGTATAGAATCTAATATATAAAGCTGAACATGTGTGTGTGTGTGTGTGTGTGTGTGTGTGTGTGTATATGTGTGTCTGTGTGTGTGTGTGTATATGTGTGTCTGTGTGTGTGTGTGTGTGTGTGTGTGTGTGTGTGTATATGTGTGTCTGTGTGTATATGTGTGTGTGTGTGTGTGTGTATATGTGTGTCTGTGTGTGTGTATATGTGTGTGTGTGTGTGTGTGTGTGTGTGTGTGTGTGTGTGTATGTCCGGGATTGGCATCAGCACCGTCGCAGCTACAGCCACAAAATTTTGCACACTCACACGTCTGGACCCCGAGAGCGTCATAGGCTATGTTGTGAGGCGAAATTTTAACCCCGCGCGTTCCAATTTACCAATCAATTTTGCCCCTATCTACATAATGGGGAAAGAGTGAAACGAAAAGTTGCATTTACAATCACGAAATTTTGCACAGACACCTCATGTGACCCAGGAACGTCGTAGACTATGTTTTGACAGGAAAATTTAACCCCGCGCTTTACAGTTACTCTCCAAAAAACATGCCTCTATTAAAGTAAATGGAGCCTGGAACTATAGGTTATTAGTAGGAGCTGTGATTGGTTGCTATAGGAACAAAAGACATTCATAGTATAAGAAGCTTATATGTGAGGTAATAAGATGTTGGTGGGGAAACGGATAGAGAGAGTCACAGACAGGGAAAGAGACAGACAGAGAGACAGACAGAGAGACAGAGACAGGGAAAGAGACAGAGAGATAGAGACAAAGACAAACGGTGAGACAGACAGAGACAGATGGTGAAAGAGACAGACAGAGACAGACGGGGAAAGAGACAGACCTGGAAAGATACAGATGGGGAAAGAGACAGACAGACATGCAGATAGGGACAGAGACAGGAGACAGGGAAGGAGGAGACAGCCAGAGAGACAGACAAAGATAGATGGGTAAAGACACAGACCTTGATAGAGACAGACGGGGAAAGAGACAGAGTAATAGAGACAGACAAGGAAAGAGACAGGCAGACAGGGAAAGAGACAGACAGGAAAAGACACAGACAAAGAGACGGGGAGACAGACAGGGAAAGAGACAGACCTGGGAAAGAGACAGACCTGGAAAGAGATAGATGGGGAAAGAAACAGAGAGATAGAGACAGACAAAGAAATAGACAGACAGAGACACAGACGGGGAAAGAGACAGATGGGGAAAGAGAGACGGGGGAAAGAGACAGACGGGGAAAGAGACAGACGGAGCACATTACTTGGCCAATTTAGTTAAATCTGTGTGGAATATCTGTGATGTTGAAATATATGTTGTGAAATGCTTCTATTAGCTTAGTTTTTGCCTTTTAATAATTACATTTATATCTATTTGTTTTGTGGTTTTTGTGTGCACAATAAATTTTTGTTAATACGTTCTATTTTGTTAACAGCAGTTATTAACCCGGGCGAAGCCGGGCACTACAGCTAGTTTACAATAAAAATAACTAAAAATTAAGTTGCTTTTAACCATAGACTGATCTGAGTCCTCCATGTCCTTATACAGTGTGTCCACCCATATCCTGTCCACCGCCATTAACTTGAGAACGGCGGCAGCTATAGGTATAGAAGTGGTGTCTAGGTATAGTAAACTAGCCATGCGCTACGCAATGAAACCACCTATAGCGCCACCTAGTGGAAAACAACAGAGTTAGCATTTTTATCTTAAAAACGGAACGCGAGAGAAAAAAAAGTGAATTAAAGTGAATTACAAAGTTGTAGGGCATCATCAATTCAATACGAATCGACACCTGGCATACAAAAATACTATGATATGAAACCCATGACCCCCCAAAACCTTGAATGCTGGTCTTGCATATGGCGCTCATTTAACTTTGATGCTCAAAGTGGCCCCCGTCAGCTGCAATGCACATCTGGCCTCTGCACAGCATACTGTATCTTGCTGCACGTTGTGCAATATGGTAGGTGACACGTTTGCACAAGCATCTGTGATACGTCGTCGTAGGTCCTGCAATGTTGGTGGAGGGGGTCGCATACACCTGCTGTTTGATGTGACCTCACAGAAAGAAGTCCAATGGGGTCAGGTCAGGTGAGCGTGGAGGCCACACAGCCACCATACCCAATGCCTTGTAGGAAGGTCTCCATGAGGTATCGCTTCACGTCCGCAGCCTTGTGAGTGTTACACGTTCTAATCATAGCATTTCTGTATGCAAGGTGTCGATTCGTATTGAATTGATGATGCCCTACAACTTTGTAATTCACTTTTTTCTCTATCTGGTTCCATTTTCGAAATAAAAATGCTAACTCTGTTGTTTTCCACCAGGTGGCGCTATAGGTGGTTTCATTGCGTAGTGCGTGGCTACTTTACTATACCTAGACACCACTTCTATGCCTATAGCTGCCGCCGTTCTCAAGTTACTGGCGGTGGACAGGATATGGGCGGACGCACTGTATACACTAAACATGCCTTATGATCAGTTACCCAATTTAGCGATTTTATTTACAAGCTCGGCCCTGACAGTCTACACAAAACCACTCATTCTGCTAACACCTTGCTGACGTATACAAAAGGTTGGCATTTTGATGGTGGATCCATCCATGGCAACCAGAGTCCGCCTTTCACTGTTCCCATGTAGGTAAGAAAATGAAAGCAATGATCTGGTAGGTTGCTATGGGTAACACATTCACTGTTTATCTACAGTAAATTTAGGCCTAGTGTGTTAGAAACTGTAATATTGCCAACACTCCCAACCTATACGCGACTGGTCCAAAAAAACGGTCACAATAGGGAACACGAGTGATCATTTGCAGCAAAGTGTCATCTCCAGGCATTTTATTCCTGCTATTTTTTGGAAGGAGTGTATTAAAAATGGGACAGTTAATTGTAATTTACCGTTGTCAAAATTTTGCTGTTGCCATTGGAAACAGACATTTTTGCTTCACCCTCTAACATGTGTCACCATGTGGTTGTAGGAAAGCGAGGGAAAGGGGCCCCTGTACTGTCCCACCTGCCAGGGGTCCCTAGGCTATCCCTAACTTCAGGGTTACCCGTAATGGTGGAGATGCCGGAGTCATGTGCCTGGCTATGCTCCTAACCAGAACTAATAGGATTCCCCCATCCCACCAGGGAAGGAAGGGGCAGGAGTGAGATGGAGACACAGATAAAGACAGACACATAAACTCCGACACACTGCAAACTCACAGGACCAAACAATGAGAAAAGCAAAAGCAGGAAGGTAGCAACAAAAAGACAAGGGTAATATCACACGTGGACTAAAGGCCGCTTTACACGCTGCGACATCGCTAGCCGAAGCTAGCGATGTCGAGCGTGATAGCACCCGCCCCCATCGTACGGCCGATATGTGGTGATCGCTGCCGTAGCGAACATTATCACCTGCTCCGCGACGTCGCTGTGACCGGCGAACCGCCTCCTTTCTAAGGGGGCGGTTCGTTCAGCGTCACAGCGACGTCACTAAGCGGGCGCCCAATCAAAGCAGAGGGGCGTAGATGAGCGGGACGAACATCCCGCGCACCTCCTTCCTTCCTCATTGCTGGCGGGACGCAGGTAAGGAGAGGTTCCTCGTTCCTGCGGTGTCACACATAGCGATGTGTGCTGCAACAGAAACGAGGAACAACATCGTTACTGCAGCAGCAGCGATAATTGAGAACAGGGGGGCATGTCACCGATTAGCGATTTTGAACGTTTTTGCAACGATTCAAAATCGCTAATAGGTGTCACACGCAACGACATCGCTAACGCAGCCGGACGTGCGTCACAAATTCCGTGACCCCAACGAGATCGCTTTAGCGATCTCGTAGCGTGTAAAGCCACCTTTAAACAATGATGGGCCCTAGCGCTAGTGAGAGGGAAGATGGGCACCTCTTCACTTACCTGCTGCTGTACCCTGCACTCCTAGCCAGTCCCTATACAGGTTCCTCACCTGTCGCCGAGCCAGAACTTGAACCCCTGAGATAACCCTACAATGGTCCCTGGCTAGGGAGTGGGCAGGTGACGGACGCTAGCCTCACCGCTGCACTAAAACAACACACCAGGAAAGGAAGACAGTCAGGAGGAAAATACCACACCAAATTACTGCAGTCACACTAGCCACTCCAAGAGAGGGTTTCGGCAGCTCCTTCCTCCTCCAAGACCAGAATCCTAATGAATGTAGAATAACCGGCACCCTCTACTGGTAGCAGAGGGTATATAAAGGGACTGGGAGTGGTCCCAAACCGGAAACATCTGGGGTGGTAATTGGCCGGCTTGCTGTCAAGGGTTACTACCATTAACCCTACAACTGCCAAAGGAAAGGAAAACACGTTTAAATAGAAGAGTCTCACAGGGTTAAGTGAGACTCAGACCCAAAACCTGTCCCTAAACTCCTATAGCAGAGAGAGAACCATGACAGGTAAACACCACAACCGTTCACAGCAATAATACACAACAACCACCATATAGTCTAGATCACAACACCTCACTAGACCATCTAGATAAACTATAGCTGGCATAGGTGGAAGAATCTAGCCAGCATATATAGGAGGGGAGCAGATGTAATTGGCTCCCCCACAACATGTGATCAAAGGAGACTCACAATCAGACTAGCAGGAATGAATTCTTACTAGCCTGCCTATGAACTACTAATCTGTTGGTTGACGCCCAAGTCCGCCTGCGCTGATCACAGACATCAGAGAAGCCATGAGGTGGAGTGTTAGAACCCTTAGTCTGAACAGATCCCAACACTGCCATGACAGTCGGCAATGTTTGTATAACCCTCCATATGACACATATGACTTCTAATGATGGAGTTCCCACAATGCACTGCTCTCTAATAAAAATAGACCATAAGATTTCTGATTTAGCTTTAGAAAAGATGTGTTGTGCCTCTTACACAAGTCGCCGTGTTACGCCGGCCCTATAACATTACTGCAATTTCCATGGAATGCAACTTTCATGGGGGCCAGAAGGCTCATTAAGTGGAAGACCTCCCACCATATGGTTGCGGAGAGGAAACTTATTCTAGAAAGCCTTCAGGGGGTTAATTGGTTGCAGATTTTCGTTCATCTACAGAAGTATACCAAATAAAGACAAATATTCCACTGCTCACTGAAGGCTAGTTTATGCCCATGAAAAAAAATAAAAAATAAAAATGAAATAATAATAACTAAATTGTAATATAATAAAACCATAAATAATGAAATATAATAAATATATAACATAAAATGATAATCAAAGCAATAAATAATAGAAATAAATTAATAGAAATAATAACAACAAAATAAAAGATATAAAATATAATAAAACAATTATATGAAATAAAAAATATATATTTTTCCACACTTTATTTTGATGTGTTTTTTTTTCTTGCAGAAAGGCAACAGCAATATAGCCAAATGATGCCAGGTCAGAGGTTTAGAGAGAAAATGTAGGGTCCCTGATCATTTAAAAAAAAACAAAACGCAAAAGACTGAACAGATTGCACAATCTGAACAGCAAGTCGTTTTCACAAAGAAATAAATATGTCCATTCTTTAGAGCATTTTTTAGCTTTTTTGCAGCATTTTACATTGTATTTTGGCACACGAGTGCTCACCGTGGGCTATCCGTGATAGCACACGGAGAGCAGGAACTTTTTACTCACCTGTTCCCAATGCTGCTGTCTCCGGCACTGCTGCTTCCGGGTCCGCAGTGCAGTGAATATTCATGAGCATAATGAGCGGGCCTGGAATCAGGAGACAGCAGAGCTGGAGAGAGATGAGTATAGAAATCATTTTACGACAAAGACACGTGTTTTCTCCGGTACGTGTTACACTGATGTCACACGGATCACATCAGTGTGTGATCTGTGTGATATCAGTGCTGCCAAAGAAAATGGACTTGTCTCCGTGCGGAACACACAGACACACCTGTGCGGTACACGGACACGCGTCCGTGAGAAAACATGGATTTGTGTGCAGACCCATTGATTTTAATGGGTCTGAATATGTCCGTGTCTCCGGTACGTATGAAAACGGACGTCATGCGCACCAGAATCACTGACGTGTGAAGGAGGCCTAAAAGACATGACCTGCACATAGTCATTCTCCAAAAACCACAAGGAGTTCAAAAAACACCATTTCAGATTGTAAAGCTGGAGAATTTCTGCTCCAAAAACTCACAAAACTTTTGTGTATGAGCACATAAAAGTATTTTTCAGATGGATTTCAAGTGCTTAAAAACTGCTAAAAAGAATGAACATATGCACAGCCTCCGACCCCCGGTACTGACTGACAGCCGGGTCTAATGCTGAGCAGCTGTCAGTTAGTTCTGAGACCACGGGTACAGCCGCCGATCACTACATACTGAGCAGTGACTGAAAACTGAATGCTGCCGGGAGAATAAAAGTTAATTTCCTCCCGGCAGGGGGCTCTAAGTGCAGCTGCTGGGCAGATTCAAAACGCTACGAACTAGAAATGAGTGCACCCATGGACGTTCGGTTCGGCGGATGCAGCTGGACTTTAGATAAAGTTCGGTTTGGGACCCGAACTTGACCTGAACCCCAATGGAAGTCATTAATTGGGCTTTTGACGCAGTTTTTTTTTTTTTATTAAATCTGCATCAAAATCTGCATACCAGCAAAGTCTATGATATTTTAGATTTGCTGTTCACATGGTGCGGTTTCTTTTCCGTGCGGTTTTGGTACAGAAAAGATCTGCAGCATATCAATTATTGGTCCAGTTTAGCAGCGTTTTTTTTATCCATTGACTTCAATGGCATAAAAAAAACGCACCAAAACCGCAACATGCAGATTTGGTGCGGATTTGGTGCAGAAGATTTCTGCAGTGTGTGCACATAGCTTAATTCTTCACCTGTATGTTAAAAATCAGAGGCAAAATCAGCAACAGATTTTTTTTTTTCCATCACACATCCCTTTTAGGCCCCCTTCACACGTCCGTGAAAAACACGCACGTGTGTTACGGGCCGTTTTTCGGGTCCGTGTCCCGTTTTTGTGTCCGTTTTCATGGTCCGTGTGGCACCTGTGTGAATTGCGTATGCTAGCCGTGTTTGTGTGCAGAACGTCCGTGTGTGCGTGTGGAATTAACGTGTATGTGTACGTGTAATGTCCGTGTGTAATGTCCGTGTGTGTGATGCACAATGTCGTTTATAAATGTCGGCTGACAGCAGACAGAGTTGCGCGATGAGAATGAACTCGGGTGAACTTCACCCGACTTCATCCTCATACCGCGGCTCTGTCTGTGTCGAGTACTGATTAGCGGTCACCTGTGAAGGATTCACCGTTGACCGCTAATCCCCCGATTGACTGAAGTGTCCCCCCCTCTCTCATACTCACCGATCCCCGATCACCGGCGCTGCACGGCATTCACACGGCTGCGGCGGCTTTTACTATTTTGAAAAAGCCGGCCGCTCATTAAACAATCTCGTATTCCCTGCTTTCCCCGCCCACCGGCGCCTATGATTGGTTACAGTGAGACACGCCCCCACGCTGAGTGACAGGTGTCACACTGCACCCAATCACAGCAGCCGGTGGGCGTGTCTATACTGTGCAGTAAAATAAATAAATAAATAATTAAAAAAAAACGGCGTGCGGTTCCCCCCAATTTTAATGCCAGCCAGATAAAGCCATACGGCTGAAGGCTGGTATTCTCAGGATGGGGAGCTCCACGTTATGGGGAGCCCCCCACCCTAACAATATCAGTCAGCAGCCGCCCAGAATTGCCGCATACATTATATGCGACAGTTCTGGGGCTGTACCCGGCTCTTCCCGATTTGCCCTGGTGCCGTTGGCAAATCGGGGTAATAAGGAGTTATTGGCAGCCCATAGCTGCCAATAAGTCCTAGATTAATCATGTCAGGCGTCTATGAGACACCCTCCATGATTAATCTGTAAGTTACAGTAAAAAAACACACACACCCGAAAAAATCCTTTATTTGAAATAAAAAACACACACAAATTCCCTCATTACCAATTTATTAACCCCGACAAACCCTCCATGTCCGGCGTACTCCACAGTCCTCCAGCGTCGCGTCCAGCTCTGCTGCATGGAGGTGACAGGAGCAGCAGAAGACACCGCCGCTCCGGTCACCTCCACACAGCAAATGAGGTGAGTAGCGCGATCAGCTGCTGTCAGTCAGGTAACTCGCGGCCACCGCTGGATCCAGCGGTGGCCGCGAGTTACCTGACTGACAGCAGCTGATCGCGCTACTCATCTCATTTGCTGTGTGGAGGTGACCGGAGCGGCGGTGTCTTCTGCTGCTCCTGTCACCTCCATGCAGCAGAGCTGGACGCGACGCTGGAGGTCCGTGGATTACGCCGGACATGGAGGGTTTGTCGGGGTTAATAAATTGGTAATGAGGGAATTTGTGTGTGTTTTTTATTTCAAATAAAGGATTTTTTCGGGTGTGTGTGTTTTTTTACTGTAACTTACAGATTAATCATGGAGGGTGTCTCATAGACGCCTGACATGATTAATCTAGGACTTATTGGCAGCTATGGGCTGCCAATAACTCCTTATTACCCCGATTTGCCAAAGCACCAGGGCAAATCGGGAAGAGCCGGGTACAGCCCCAGAACTGTCGCATATAATGTATGCGGCAATTCTGGGCGGCTGCTGACTGATATTGTTAGGGTGGGGGGCTCCCCATAACGTGGAGCTCCCCATCCTGAGAATACCAGCCTTCAGCCGTATGGCTTTATCTGGCTGGCATTAAAATTGGGGGGACCGCACGCCGTTTTTTTTTAATTATTTATTTATTTATTTTACTGCACAGTATAGACACGCCCACCGGCTGCTGTGATTGGGTGCAGTGTGACACCTGTCACTCAGCGTGGGGGCGTGTCTCACTGTAACCAATCATAGGCGCCGGTGGGCGGGGAAAGCAGGGAATACGAGATTGTTTAATGGGCGGCCGGCTTTTTCAAAATAGTAAAAGCCGCCGCAGCAGTGTGAATGCCGTGCAGCGCTGCGCCGAAGATCGGGGAACGGTAAGTATGAGAGAGGGGGGGAAACTGACCGACAGACTGTGAGAGAGGGACAGACAGACAGAGAGACCGACAGAGAGACAGAGAGACCGACCGACGGACTCAGGGAGATTGACCGACATACACAGAAATAGAAAGAATAGCCGACATCACTAGAAATAAAAACACCAAACGGACACGGACTATAGGTATATGCATACGTGTTTACTAACGTGTGTGCACATACCCATAGACTTTCATTGTGTCCACGTGTGCGTGCTCCGTGCAGATAATGGACATGCATCCGTGCCAAACGCAAAGACATACGGATCACGGACACGCACACACGGACATAATGAAATAACGGACGTGTGACCACAATCATAGATTAACATTGGTGCACGTTTGGCCGTGTCTCCGGTATCTACGGAAACGGACCAAACACGCACGTGTATCACGGACGTGTGAAGGGGGCCTTACACTGTGTTTTGTCCGACAATCAGTGGACACATCAGGGCTTACATCCAACCCCCCTGGAAAATGGAATCCGGACATATGTGCCGATCGGGCCATTGACTATAATGGTGCAGATGGAGTCGCCGTGAGCTCCATTGTGCACTATTTTGGGCGTATAAGCCTACTGCGGACACCCAGATTCAGTCTACTATGTCTTTGTGTCCGCCTCCAGTAGCTGTATACAAATGGTGCATGGCTGTGCACAGAGGGACTCCGTCTGCCCCATTATAGTCAACAGCTATGTCGGTGCATACATCTGAATCCCATTTTGCAGGGTGGTTGGACGCACTGAACCAGTGTGAAAGGGGCCTAAACTGTTCGGATACATGAATGACAGACTGTGGATCTGAACTGCTCTTTGTTTACAAAAACAAACAGCAGAATTCTGAATGCAGCTCTGAATGTAAAAAGCGAAAAAACATGAAAAAGCGTAAAAGTATTTGAAACGTTAAAAGCCCTAGTCAAAGGGAATGAAAGAAACAGATTTTCCCCAAACCTACATAAATCTTACTCCATCTCCGATTTCACCCCAAGGGAGCACAGACCTGAATATTTTGGAACATATTTGAGAAAGACCAAAAATGTGCAATTCCAGAGCGTACGGGCCCGATGCAATCCGTTGTGTGTGCTGCTTAAGTCCCTTTTTTTGTATGGTAGTAGGTATTTGTTTCCTTTTTTAGTCTAAATTCTTCAATTTGGTGCACGTGGTTCATGACTTTTACGCAGAATCATAAATGCTCTTTATTTTTGTCTGTTACCTTTATTTGTGTGCGTTTTTAAAACAAAAAGTCAAATAATGGGTTGTAAGACATAGACTTACATAGTCATAGACGGCTGCCATCACTAATCTAGGGCTTAGTGGCTGCTGTGGGCTACAATTAACTCCCACATTACCCCGATTGCCACCGCACCAGGGCAATCGGGAAGAACAGGGTAAAGTACCATCTAATGGATGCGGCAATTCCGGGCGGCTGCTGGCTGATATGTTTAGGCTGAGAGGCGCCCAATAACCATGGGTATCCCGAACCTGAGAATAGCAGCCCCCAGCTGTCGGGCTTTATCTGTGCTGGTAGGCCACCAATAACCATGGGTATCCCCAGCCTGAGATTACCAGCCCCCAGCTGTTAGGCTTTATCTATGCTGGTAGGCGCCCATCCCCAGCCTGAGACTACCAGCCCCCAGCTGTCGGGCTTTATCTGTGCTGGTAGGCCACCAATAACCATGGGAATCCCCAGCCTGAGATTACCAGCCCCCAGCTGTTGGGCTTTATCTATGCTGGTAGGCGCCCATCCCCAGCCTGAGACTACCATCTCCAGCTGTCGGGCTTTATCTGTGCTGGTAGGCGCCCAATAACCATGGGTATCCCGAGCCTGAGAATACCAGCCCCCAGCTGTCAGGCTTTATCTGTGCTGGTAGGCGCCCAATAACCATGGGTATCCCGAGCCTGAGAATACCAGCCCCCAGCTGTCAGGCTTTATCTGTGCTGGTAGGCGCCCAATAACCATGGGTATCCCGAGCCTGAGAATACCAGCCCCCAGCTGTCAGGCTTTATCTGTGCTGGTAGGCGCCCAATAACCATGGGTATCCCGAGCCTGAGAATACCAGCCCCCAGCTGTCAGGCTTTATCTGTGCTGGTAGGCGCCCAATAACCATGGGTATCCCGAGCCTGAGAATACCAGCCTCCAGCTGTCGGGCTTTATCTGTGCTGGTAGGCGCCCAATAACCATGGGTATCCCGAGCCTGAGAATACCAGCCCTCAGCTGTCAGGCTTTATCTGTGCTGGTAGGCGCCCAATAAACATGGGCATCCCCAGCCTGAGAATGCCAGCCCCCAGCTCTCAGCTGGTATCTGTGCTGATATCAAAATATGGGGGGATCCTAATTGTTTTAATTATTTTACTGTATGGTATAGACCCACCCACCGGCATCTGTGATTGAAAGCCTAAGACACGCTGTCACTCAGTGTGGGGGTGCGTCTGACTGCAACCAATCACAGATGCTGGTGGGTGGGGGAAGCAGTGAATATGCATTAGTCTAATGAGCGGCCCGGGAAGAAGAATAAGAGGCCGCTAGAAGAGTGTGACAGCCGCGCCGGTGACCGGTGAGAATGAAGCGCTTGCTCCTACCTCTTCTTGCCGGATTGTGATCACCATAGACTATATATAGGGACCTGCATCTGGCCGGATACCGGGGATCAATCCCCCGCCGACCCCGAGTCAGCGGGGGGATTGATCTGCCAGTCCTTTGAAACGCACAATGGAAAAGAATTTGACGCAAAACCACCAAAAACAACAACAAAAAACCCAAACAAGGTAAAAAAAGTAGACCTAGATGAAATAATGAATGGGACCCGGTTTCTTGCCGGGTCGTATACCAGCATCGTGCTTTCTTCTCCCTGAGATAATCCATTAATCCGATAATCTGGCAGCGTCAGGTCGCCATAATCACCTCTCATAAATACACGGACTAAGTAGCAGCAGAACCAGACGCAGCAGAGCGGGTTTTGCCACTTGTGGATTTACGGGTACATTTTTGCAAAAGTCCTGGAAAAACAAGCAACAAATACAACTCAGCTACATCTAATTCTAACGGTATTAAGTAATATTTGCGGTTCCGCCCATAAACCGACAGCGTTTTCAGCGCACAAACATCCAAACTATGCAATGTAAAAATAAAATGTGCAATCTCGGGGGGCCACCGCTGTAGAGAAGGCGGGGGATGGGCAGGTCAGTGTTTGTTTATCTACACAAAGCATCCGCAGTCAGTATGTAGCAGAGCTGAATGTGCGATTCTTAGGGCGGCTTTACTAAAAAAAAAAAACAACACATTATCGTGCCACATTTTTGTGCCATATTTTGCAGTACAGTGTTTTCCGGGATTCTGTACCTTTACCTGCAGTCCTATGTAAAATCATACAGCTGCATGTAAACACACATCCTATGCACAGATGGATGTAAGCGTAAGATAAGTAATACCTCTTTAAGACTGCAAACCGGTAAAGTTAGTGCATTCCGATGCAAAATCCAGCAAGTGACCACATTCGCCAAAGTTGCAGTGGGACTATTGCAACTACAACTCCCAAGGTTGTCCTAGCCTATGGCGGCCATAGGACAGAGAGCTGATAATGGAGTACTCCTTTAAAGGGATTTTCTCTTCAGCTGTACAATATACTTAAAGGGAACCTGTCAGCACATTTTTACCTATAGAAGTAGTGGTATGGCTGCGTAGGCGCTTGTCCACGAGTAAAAATGATACCTATTGTGATGGCCTAACACTAGGTGACTCAAGACACTAATGAAGTAGTAATGAGATGCCTTAACAATAAGTGTCGCTAGAAACACTTGTGGAGGTGTAGTCAAACAAACCAAAAGGTCAAGAGCTGGGAAATCACATCAAATACATGGGGAGAGAACGGGGTTGAGGTCAGGGTACGAGCCAGAGGTCTGGAAGCCAGGAGGTCGCATCATGTACATGGGTAGAGAGCGGGACTGAGGTCAGGGTACAAGCCGGAGGTCTGGAAGCCAGGAGGTCACGTCATGTACATGGGTAGAGAGCGAGACTGAGGTCAGGGTACGAGCCAGAGGTCTGGAAGCCAGGAGGTCACGTCATGTACATGGGTAGAGAGCGGGACTGAGGTCAGGGTACGAGCCATAAGTCTGGAAGCCAGGACCTCACATAAGGTACACAGGGAGAGAGCGGAGCCAAGGTAAGGGTACGGGCCGGAGGTCTGGAAGCCAGGAGGTGACGTCAGGTACACGGGGAGAGAGTGGAGCCGAGGTCAGGATACAAGCCGGAGGTCAGGGATGCCTGGGAGTCAAGTCAGAGTCAGAGAAACAGTCGGAGAAAGGTACTTAGGTTAGGGGTAGCGGGGACAAGATCAGGACAGTCACTTATGGGGACCAGAGATGCAACTGCAATACAACTATCACAAGGTTCCAGTGAACAGGCTCCTCCCAAAACCAACATAGGGCCCGAGGCTGAGAACAACCCTTCCACCGGAGCATGACACAAAAACAAGGTATCAGCTCTGCAGGAGAGCAGAGCACCACCATTTGGAATCATGACACCTATTTTATATAGGTCCCATGTGCCAGTCATGAGAAATCCAGTGTAGAAGCCATATCAAAGGCAAGTTGGGCAGGAAGTGCACTGGGGGTGTGTCACTGGGGGTGTGTCACTGCACTTGGAAGGGGTAGCCTAAGTGCACTGACACGCCCCAGTGCACTTCCTGCCTGATTTTCATATGGGTTTTAATCTCGATTTCTCTGTTGCATTGCATCTCTACAAAAATATATAATTTCAATTGGTGGATAAGGGCCTTCCCAGCCATATTATTTCCACATGTAAACTGTGCTGACAGGTTCTTTTTAAACATTGGTAGCATTCTAACCGATAGGATCCCACTGAGTGACATAATGAAAGATTCATCTCCCGTGGCCCCAGCTGTCGACCCTCCATCAATCTTTTGATTGTTGAGGGTCTTTGCATTTGGACCCCATCAATCAATGTGTCACTCACTTGAAGTGATATTCCCCTTTAAGCCAGTGAGAAACCTGAAAATCAATACTAAAGACCGGAAATTATGGGAACACATATTACCCCAAGGAGTCAAAATATAATAATACTGATCATAAAGGTAAGAATAATACTAGAAAAGACTAAAGAGTGAAAAACAATAAAGATGATCAAAAAATTAATGAATAATATATAATTATTATTATTATTCACTTATATATCAATGTGGTAACAGGTTTATTTGCCCTATTACCTGTCATAACTCACCTACATGTTAAAAAGTGCTATAAAGTCACAAAACCTTACAACAATATAAAAGAATATGATCAATAATAATAATTATATATTATAAACAAATAAACACTAGAAATGAACAAAAATAATCATAATAGTAAAAAAAGAATGAAATAAAATGATGCATAAAAAAAATATAAAATAGTAAGAAAGAAAAAAGTACAATATCAATATAGAAATAATCAGAATAAATATGAGACATAAAATGATAAAATATAAAATAGATTATGAAAAAAAGAAATAAGATAAAAATAATGAGAAAATATAAAATAATAAAGAAAATAAATTGGTAAAATATACAATGCATGAAAAATTTACGTAAATAAATAATTATCATTGTAAAAAAAGTTAAATAAAATTTTTTATGATGATTTAATTTAGAAAAATATAAAATAAAGAAAAAATAAATTATTAAAATATATACATAATAATCATAAAAAAATAAAATAAGTAATAAATGAACAATATAAAAAAATGTAAACTATACAGTATGTCAAAAATATATATATAAATAAAAATTTTTAAAAACAAAATAAATTAAAATATAAATATTATAAAAAAAACTACAATATGTAATTAAAAAATCAATATAGAAATAATCAGAATATAATGACCCATAAAAATAATAAAATATTGAGATAAAATTGTGATAAAATAGATTATAAAAAAAGAAATGAAATGCAAAAAAAGGAATACAATAATAAAAAATAAATGAGTAAAATATACAATGTATCAAAAATTTATGTAACAATAATAATAATCATTGTAAGAAAATGTTAAATATTTAATATAATTTTTTACAATGATTATTATTTAAGAAAAAATAAATAAAAAAGAAATGTAATATATATAATGTATCAAAAATGTACATAATTGTAAAAAAATATTTAAAATAAATAATAAAGGAAAATATTAATAAGTAAAGAAAAGAAATGAGTAAAATATACAGTATGTAAAATATATATAAAAAATATATTATAATAAAATAATATAAAAAATAATTATCTAAAAAAATAAAAATTAGCAAAATATACATTTTATAATACTTAAAATATATATATAAAGCAAATAATAAAGGAAAAATCTAAAATAAAAGAAATGAGTAAAATAAACAATGTATCAAAAATATATATAAATAATTCTAAAAATTAATTGATAATAAAAGAGAATAAAAAAAATAATAGAAATGAAAAAATAGCTAAATATATTAAAAATATTTACATAAATAATTCTAAAACAAATAATAATGGCCCATAAGGATAACTGTTGTCAAAACAATACATGATGAAACAATATTGACAGTTCCACGGGGGCTTGTTGTACCGGACCCCATTAAAAGTCAAGGTGGTCCACCAGGGTTGTGAGCTATTGGCCCATTAGAAGCAATAGTACTGGAGAAGAGGATACAGAATCCCCCTTTAACCCGTGTCTGGTACCATAAGAAAAAAATCACTAGTTGTACCAATCTGCATGGGGTCATGTTGATCTGATCTGTCCTCACCTATTGTACCATCACCCATCCCCTGTAGACTGTGAGCCCTCGCGGGCAGGGTCCTCTCTCCTCCTGTACCAGTCTGTTTTGTACTGTTAATGATTGTTGTATGTATACTCTCTTTCACTTGTAAAGCGCCATGGAATAAATGGCGCTATAATAATAAATAATAATAATAATCTGATGGTACCAGACAGCCCCGAATAACCATCCTAACCATGCACATGAAGTCGGCGGCCCATATAGTGCACCATATATAATACAAGGTAAGTAAGTGCCCCCCTGATCATGGCACAGTGCTGCCAATTACTACACCAATAACAACAATGTGACAGCCTTAAGCATATCCAGATGCGGCTCTCCTCCTGTCTGGCAAGCATCCTGCAGCCAAATATTTCTCCGCCTGGCGATAATAGGGAAATCAGCGAGACCCCAGCGTTGGCAGGCACAGCAATGCAGAGGGTGGCAGCTGGCAGCTGGAAGTTGTCAGGCATCTCACTGACCAGGATGACAAGCCCTGCAAGGGCAACTTAGCAGCATCATTGCATGCAAAATGCAAGAAGACAAAGGCATGCATGACTCACCTTGAGTGGGATGCATGCACCACAAGAAGAATAGGGCGTAGAATGATGGGCTCAGCAGGTCATGGGGCGACACCAAGGCTCCTGCCTATAGGGACAATGCTATATGGGGAATGTGGTGCAAGCCCTGTCCTCTGCTCCATGCACAATGAATGCTGGAGTTCTCTCTCTCTCTGCTTTCTTGTAATGACATCATTCCTCAGGACCACAGGCCAATCAATGTGCTGAGGGAGAAGCCTGCCGCACTGCATTGTGGGAAGTGTAGTCCCATTTACTGGAATTCTCAGCCTCGCCTATTGGAGGATGGAGACTGGAAGACTACACTTCCCAGCGGAGGCCGAACCTGGCAGCATTAGGCATCCTGACAGCAGGAGGAGGCATGGATGTCAGGGAGGGAGAGCGGATCCAAAGGAAAAGCTGGGAAGTTTCCTGATGTAGAAGAGCGAGAGGACGCAAGGAGGATGCCGCCGGATTTATCGGAGGGATCCAAGGACAATTCCTTTAAAAAATATGTATATATATATAAAAATAAATATTTTTATATAGCACTAACATATTCCGCAGCGCTTCTCATACATCAGGAATACTGTCCCCATTGGGGCTCACAATCTCACAATCTAAATTCCCTATCTGTATGTCTTTGGAGTGTGGGAGGAAACCGGAGAACCTGGAGGAAACCCACGCAAACACAGGGAGAACATACAAACTCCATGCAGACTGCAGTGCTAACCACTGAGCCACTGTGATATATATATATATTATATATATATATATATATATATATATATATATATATATAAAATATATATATATATATATATATATATATATATATATATCAGTATAATAATTTTTATTTATATAGCGCCAACATATTCTGTAGCAGAGGAGACATGTACAGACAATATGAGTCATTGCAGAGTAACACAATTCAACAGATACCAGGAGGAGTGAGGGCCCGGCCCGTAATCTACAGCCATTAATCCACCATTAACGATCATACGTCAAAGGCAGATTCTCCAAGATCCCATCCCAATATGTAGTAGATGTAAGAAGAATAGTATTAGCAAATACCTCAAGTTAGAAATGTAGTATAGTTTTTGTTGTGTGTTTTTTGTTGCTGTTTTTGTTGCTTTTTTTCTGTGTTTTTGTTGCTTTTTTTACGTGGTTTTTGTTGATTTTTTTTCTTGCATTTTTTTCTTGTGTTTTTGTTGCTTTGTCTTGCTGTGTTTTTGTTGCATTTTTTATTGCAATTTTTTTGTTGTGTTTTTGTTACTTTTTTTGCTCTGTTTTTGTTGCATTTTTTGCTGGTTTTGTTGCTTTTTTATATTTTCGTTGCGTTTTTTATTTTCTTGCTGTTTTTGTTGAGTGTTTTTTTTTGCTGTTTTGCTTTTTTTCTGTATTTCTGTTGCATTTTTTGTTGTGTTTTTGTTGCTTTTTTTTTTGCTGCGTGCTTAGTGTACATTATTCGTGTCACTTGCCTACTGCACGTTTAATAAAGTTAATTCTGCTCCCCAAAAATGCACGGTTGCGTTTTTTAGGCCATGTGCGCACTAGAAAATGGAATTTCTTAAGAAAATTCCGGATCTCTGCAAGAATCCCGCACCCGCGTCAGAAATCCGCATGCAAATTCCACATGTGGTTTTACCGCGGGATGTTGCGGATTTGCCGCCGATTTGCCGCAGAATTGCTGTGGAATTTCTGCGGTTTTTCCGTAGGTTGGTCCCTGCGGGTTTTTAACAATAATTAGGCTATGTGCCCACGGGCGCTCGTACATACATCCGCAGGTACGAGCGCATGTTTCCCGCAGCTGCCCGCCGGCATCCGCAGCTATTTTTAGCTGCGAGATTACAGCGAAGTAGCTGCGGGAAACATGCGGACATTCATGCGGCTTACCTGCGGACGTCCCGGCCTCTATCTCCATAACGGAGGGCCGGGACATCCGCAGGTAATTCCGCATTAATAATTGACATGCAATTATACCTGCAGATGCGGACATCCGCAGCATGTTCAGCAGCCGCACTTTCCGCAGCGTGGACACAGCACTCCCCATGTCCCATAGGATAACATGGGGAGTGACTGTACATGCTAAAACCTGCGGATTTATCTGGAAAATCCAGAAAAATCCGCAGGTTTTCCACGGCAAAATCCGCACAAACAAGCTCCCGTGGGCAGATAGCCTTAGGCCCTGTGCGCACGCTGCTGATTTACCGCGGATTTGCTGCAGAAAATGTGTCTAACATTGCTGCAGTCATTCCCCAGCAAAACCTATGGGTATAAAAAAATGCTTTGTGCACGCTGTTTTTTTATACTTGCGGATTTACACGCGGAATTTCTGCTGCGGAATTAATGTGCATGTCACTTCTTTTCTGCAGATCCCTGCGGTTTTACAAGTATTGTGTAGGTACTGTATATGTGTCATGTGGCCGCTGTATTTAAGTATTGCTCTTTTTCCAAAAGACAACAATTTTAAGCAAATCTTCCCTGTGTTACAATCGGGTGAGCACTTTCATTAATCGTCAGTCACCCACTGAAGATCACTAAAGTCTCCCCACATCCTATAATGGCTGACAACAGGGAACAATAGGTTTCATTCAATGGTACGGCCATCTGGCACACATTAGGTTAAGAAGTTCTTAAAAGAATGAAAGAAATGATGAAAATGAGAGCTGATGAGTATAAATAGTGCGGAGCGCGTTTGATGTAACGCCGCTGACGTGCGCAGGATTTCAGGGGCAGAAGCTGCGTCTGATGGAAGGTCTTATCTAATACAAGGCGCTGATATTTATCTGTAATGAAGACGCCACATCTGAGCATCAAAGGAATTAATAAGAATCCCAATAAGACGCCTAAAGTCACATTAACTGAACCATTATTTTATCTCC
Organism: Anomaloglossus baeobatrachus; assembly: GCF_048569485.1. Lineage (NCBI taxonomy): Eukaryota > Metazoa > Chordata > Amphibia > Anura > Aromobatidae > Anomaloglossus > Anomaloglossus baeobatrachus. The sequence continues at coordinate 769,161,707 of NC_134354.1, forward strand.
ACCGAGTCTTCCTATGTGAGATTGTGTCTGCAAACTTCTCCTCTAAGTTCTGTCGCTCCAAAAAGAAGAAAACTGTCTCTCTAGCGCCACCTGTTGGTGTTATCCGGTAATACACAACCTTCTTAAAGGGAATCTGTCAACAGGTTTTTGCTATGTCATCTGAAGACAGCATGCTGTAAGGGTTAAAACATAGAATTCAGGGATGCCTCTCTTGTCAAGGTCTGAGCTGTTGCTTACCTGCAATCAGAGTCGTAACGATTGCAGTTGCAGAGATCGCAGTCGGGTGTGGAGAGGGGGCCCCTGACCCAGCTGCTTACTTCAGCTTGATGTGTGGCGCTATACACACTGCCAGCCACACAGAGGTTGGCAGCTGACGACGGTGTACCGTGATGTGAGCTACCGGCTGTAGAAAAGGACATCGCATGGCGGGGGCGCAGAAAAAGGTGAGTAGAATTTTTTTTTTTTCACTTGTTTGTTTTATGCAGTGGCAGAGCAGGGTCTATATACTGTATATCAGAAAGGGACCCAGGATAAGGAAGTAAGTACCAGGATGGACCCAGAATGGACCCATATATAATAAGATGGGCCCAGGATAAGGACATACAGTTAGGTCCAGAAATTTGTGGACAGTGACACAAGTTTTGTTATTTTAGCTGTTTACAAAAACATGTTCAGAAATACAATTATATATATATAATATGGGCTGAAAGTGCACACTCCCAGCTGCAATATGACAGTTTTCACATCCAAATCGGAGAAAGGGTTTAGGAATCATAGCTCTGTAATGCATAGCCTCCTCTTTTTAAAGGGACCAAAAGTAATTGGACAAGGGACTCTAAGGGCTGCAATTAACTCTGAAGGCGTCTCCCTCGTTAACCTGTAATCAATGAAGTAGTTAAAAGGTCTGGGGTTGATTACAGGTGTGTGGTTTTGCATTTGGAAGCTGTTGCTGTGACCAGACAACATGCGGTCTAAGGAACTCTCAATTGAGGTGAAGCAGAACATCCTGAGGCTGAAAAAAATGAAAAAATCCATCAGAGAGATAGCAGACATGCTTGGAGTAGCAAAATCAACAGTCGGGTACATTCTGAGAAAAAAGGAATTGACTGGTGAGCTTGGGAACTCAAAAAGGCCTGGGCGTCCACGGATGACAACAGTGGTGGATGATCGCCGCATACTTTCTTTGGTGAAGAAGAACCCGTTCACAACATCAACTGAAGTCCAGAACACTCTCAGTGAAGTAGCTGTATCTGTCTCTAAGTCACCAGTAAAGAGAAGACTCCATGAAAGTACGGTAAATACAAAGGGTTCACATCTAGATGCAAACCATTCATCAATTCCAAAAATAGACAGGCCAGAGTTACATTTGCTGAAAAACACCTCATGAAGCCAGCTCAGTTCTGGAAAAGTATTCTATGGACAGATGAGACAAAGATCAACCTGTACCAGAATGATGGGAAGAAAAAAGTTTGGAGAAGAAAGGGAACGGCACATGATCCAAGGCACACCACATCCTCTGTAAAACATGGTGGAGGCAACGTGATGGCATGGGCATGCATGGCTTTCAATGGCACTGGGTCACTTGTGTTTACTGATGACATAACAGCAGACAAGAGTAGCCGGATGAATTCTGAAGTGTACCGGGATATACTTTCAGCCCAGATTCAGCCAAATGCCGCAAAGTTGATCGGACGGCGCTTCATAATACAGATGGACAATGACCCCAAGCATACAGCCAAAGCTACCCAGGAGTTCATGAGTGCAAAAAAGTGGAACATTCTGCAATGGCCAAGTCAATCACCAGATCTTAACCCAATTGAGCATGCATTTCACTTGCTCAAATCCAGACTTAAGACGGAAAGACCCACAAACAAGCAAGACCTGAAGGCTGCGGCTGTAAAGGCCTGGCAAAGCATTAAGAAGGAGGAAACCCAGCGTTTGGTGATGTCCATGGGTTCCAGACTTAAGGCAGTGATTGCCTCCAAAGGATTCGCAACAAAATATTGAAAATAAAAATATTTTGTTTGGGTTTGGTTTATTTGTCCAATTACTTTTGACCTCCTAAAATGTGGAGTGTTTGTAAAGAAATGTGACAATTCCTACAATTTCTATCAGATATTTTTGTTCAAACCTTCAAATTAAACGTTACAATCTGCACTTGAATTCTGTTGTAGAGATCTCATTTCAAATCCAATGTGGTGGCATGCAGAGCCCAACTCGCCAAAATTGTGTCACTGTCCAAATATTTCTGGACCTAACTGTATATACCAGGATGAGGACATATGTACCAGAAAGAGGACATATGTGCCGCCCCCGTGGAAGCAGCCGAGCTGCTCGGATCCGGGTTCGCTGTGGCTCGAGGGTCTCCGGACCCGGGGGTCTTGCGGCCCCTCAAATGTAAGGGGGATATTTACAGGGGAGTTAAAATGTAGCTTGTGACGCCACCCGTGGTGTACGGTAATTTGGTGAATACCGCCACTGCCGTTGGGAGTACCCGGGGTGATGGAGTGGGGCAGCCAGGTGTTGTAGCCCTCCAGGGGGTGCCACGGGACTCGGCATACCTCCCAACTTTGAAAGAATGGAAAGAGGGACAAAGTATGCGGCGCGCTACGCGGCAAATTTTTAGGCCACGCCCATGCCTATAACCACGCCCAGTCAGCAATGACAATCATTGTTTTAGAAACAATAATTAAAAAAATATACAGAGATTTATTTCTAAGTAGTAAATTAAAATATAAATGCAAACTTGGCCGTGTTACATTTAAACTAGAATATTTTAGACCACAAAATTCTGTTTTAAAGCAGATCTTTCCCCTAAATCTGCCCCATGTACAAAACTGCAGACTTCATGACAGATCCGCTCTATTAGATAAAATATCTGTAATACTGTGCTTTTGGTTAATGGGGGAATTAGTGAATATGGGCAACTTACTGTTCTGATTGTTCCAATTGTAGAGACACAGGGGTCAGTGGGTGCTCTCGTCCGCTGATCCAGTCGCCTTTAAAAAGACAGCAAGGCCCAGGGCTCATCCCAACTGAACGCCTGACATCCTTAATCCCTCCCTCTCCTCCTCAGCTGTGATCCGATCGCAGGATCAGATCACAATGTAATGGCTCACGCTCATAGCACAGCAGGAGCCGAGGGTCATTAGCATATCGCATCACATGTGATATGCCAGTGTGACCTCAGCTTGGTATGTGCGCAGTGCGGAAAAGAACGCACCCTCTGGCAGACTGGACAAATGTAAACACTGTGTTTGTAAAAAAAAAAAATGCATCCAAAACGCATGCATTTTGGGTGCATTTTCCATGTGTTTTGCATGCATTTTTGGCAGTGCGTTCCCCCGTCAATTCAGCTCTGCTACATGCCCGCTGACAGCAGAGACAGACAGAGTCGCGCGATGAGAATGAACTCGGATGAACTTCACCCGACTTCATTGTCACCCCGCGGCTCTGTCTGTCGCGTCCTGGTTAGCGGTCAACCGGTGAAGGACTCACCGGTGACCTCAAATCCCCTGAGTGACTGAAGTGAGCAGCACGATCAGCGGTGCCATCACTCAAGTTACCCGCGGCCAGCTGGAGTCCTCCATCTGAGACCGCAACTCACCCGTGATGTCATCGCTGATCGCGCTGCTCACTTCAGTCACTCAGGCAACTTGCTGTAACAGTTGGAGGATCCAGCGGTGGCCGCGGGTAACCTGAGTGACGTCATCGCTGATCGTGCGGCTCACTTCAGTTGCTGCGTGGAGCTGATAGAGAGCGGTCTGGTCTGTGACCGCTCCTGTCAGCTTCATGTAGCAGAGCTGGATGCGTCGCGGAACCTCATGTGGATTACGTCGGACCTGGAGGGGTATTTGGGAATTAATAAAGTGGTGAAAGAGGGTGGGGTTTTTTTGTCTTTTATTCCAAATAAAAGGATTTTTTGGATGTGTGTGTTTATTTTCTTTAACTTACAGGTTAATCATGGAAGGTATCTCAGGGAGACGCCTGCCATGATTAACCTAGGACTTAGTGGCAGCTATGGGCTGCCATTAACTCCTTATTACCCCGATTGCCATCGTACCAGGTCAATTCGGGATGAGCCGGGTAGAGTCCCAGGACTGGCACATCTAATGGATTTGGCAATTCCGCGCAGCTGCTGGCTGATAGTTAGGCTGGGGGGCTCCCCATAATGTGGAGCTCCCCATCCTGAGAATTCCAGCCTTGAGCCGTGTGGCTTTACCCTGGCTGGTATCAAAATTGGGGGGGGTGGACCGCACGTCGTTTTTTTTAATTATTTATTTATTTTACTCCACAATATAGACCTGCCCACCGGCGGCTGTAATTGGTTGCAGTGAGACAGCTGTCACTCAGCGTGGGGGCGTGTCTGACTGTAACCAATCATAGGTGCTGGTGGGCGGGGAAAGCAGGGAACATGAGATGGGATAATGAGCGGATGGAGTTTTCAAAAGAGGAAAAGCCGCCGGAGCAGTGTGAACGCTGTGCAGCGAGACGCCAGTGAGCTGTGAGTAAGAGAGGGGGGCAGACCGACCGACAGAGAGAGAGAGAGAGAGAGAGACCGACCGACGATAGTACAGCTAGTACACACATATATTTGAAGAAAAATTTACAAAATTCACATGAACAGACGTAAATCTACACACAGTCATACACACATCATACACACAGACACATTAGAGGTATTAATATGGGGAAGTCGGCAGCAGCCTTACTCACCTCCCCCGCTTGTCTTCGTCCAGCTCCTCCAGGGTATGTGGCTGTGCAGGCCGCACTGCGTGATGGCTGGGGGCAAATACAGCACAGGGGGCATAGACAGCATTGGGTGGGGCATATATGTTACTGGGGTCACCAGGGGGTATACATATTACAGTAGGTGCATAGACATCACTGGGGGCATCCATGTTACTCGGGTGGCATACACATTACTGGGGTCCATGGGTGGGGGGCATAAACATTACTAGGGGCATAAACATTACTGGGGTCAGTGGGGGGGCATACACATTACAAGGGCCTGTGGAGCCTAGATACTGACAGTGGTGGCCTGTGGGGCATACATACTGGCCCTAGGGATGCTTAGGGCACAGGCTGGCAGCAGTGGAAGACGCTCAGGGCCCAAGCTGGCAGCACTGGAGGGTGCTGAGGGCATAAGCTTGCAGCACTGCGGGGGGGCGCTGAGGGCACAGGCTGGCAGCACTGCGGCGGGGCGCTGAGGGCACAGGCTGGCAGTACTGGGGGGGAGGGTGTTGAGCGCACAGGCTGGCAGCACTGGGGGGAACTGAGGGCAAAGGATGGCAGCACTGAGGGCACAGGATGGCAGCACTGGGGGGGCACTGAGGGCTCCTCTGGCTGCTTTCTCTGAGTCTCCTCTGTTTCTGCTTTTTTCTATTGCAGGTACAGGGGGACCTGAGAAGACAAGTGCTGTACTCTCCCCTGCTCCCCCCTCCTGCACTCACTCTGCACTGTCCTCCTGCACTCACTCTGCACTGTCCTCCTGCACTCACTCTGCACTCCCCTCCTGCACTCACTCTGCACTCCCCTCCTGCACTCACTCTGCACTCCCCTCCTGCACTCACTCTGCTCTCTCCTCCTGCACTCACTCTGCTCTCTCCTCCTGCACTCACTCTGCACTGTCCTCCTGCACTCACTCTGCACTGTCCTCCTGCACTCACTCTGCACTGTCCTCCTGCACTCACTCTGCACTGTCCTCCTGCACTCACTCTGCTCTCCCCTCCTGCACTCACTCTGCATTGTCATCCTGCACTCACTCTGCACTATCCTCCTGCACTCACTCTGCACTGTCCTCCTGCACTCACTCTGCACTGTCCTCCTGCACTCACTCTGCTCTGTCCTCCTGCACTCACTCTGCACTGTCCTCCTGCACTGACTCTGCTCTGTCCTCCTGCACTGACTCTGCTCTGTCCTCCTGCACTGACTCTGCTCTGTCCTCCTGCACTGACTCTGCTCTGTCCTCCTGCACTGACTCTGCTCTGTCCTCCTGCACTGACTCTGCTCTGTCCTCCTGCACTCACACTGCTCTCACACTGCTCTGTCCTCCTGCACTGACTCTACTCTGTCCTCCTGCACTGATTCTGCACTGTCCTCCTGCACTCACACTGCTCTCACACTGCTCTCACACTGCTCTGTCCTCCTGCACTGACTCTGCTCTGTCCTCCTGCACTCACACTGCTCTCACACTGCTCTGTCCTCCTGCACTGACTCTACTCTATCCTCCTGCACTAGAAAGCGAAGGAGAAAGGTGTTTAACCCCTTCAGCCCCGGGGCACTTTCCGTTTTTGCGTTTTTGTTTTTTGCTCCCCTTCTTCCGAGAGCCGTACCTTTTTTATTTTTCCGTCAATCTTGCCATATAAGGGCTTGTTTTTTGCGGGACGAGTTGTACTTTTAAATGAAACCATAAGTTTTACCATATGGTGTACTGGAAAGCAGCAAAAAAATTCCAAGTGTGGAAAAATTGCAAAAAAAGTGTGATGGCACAATAGTTTTTGGGATGTTTTATTCACGGTGTTCACTATATGGTAAAACTGATGTGTGGGTATGATACCTGAGGTCGGTGCGAGTTTGTAGACACCAAACATGTATAGGTTTACTTGTATCTAAGGGGTTAAAAAAAATTCACAAGTTTGTCCAATAAAAGTGGCGCACGTTTTGCGCCATTTTCCAAAACACGTAGCGTTTTTATTTTTTGGGATCTATGGCTCAGTGACGGCTTATTTTTTGCGTCTCTGTGACGGGGTGTACATCAGAGCAAAGAGAGACAACAGGCCGAGGATGATCCAACAGGTTTACTAACAGGAATACAGGAACAGCACACGACAAGTCCAAATAAAACAGATTCGGGGGCACCTCCCGATAATCCAAAGTGCCAGATCACAACGTAATAGTCCTTTTCAGAGTCCCAGAAATCCCACACAATCCACTGGACGGCGAGGTCTGTCCGCAGATTCAGATCTCGCTCCCTTCCTCTTCAAAAACTCAACTCCCAACTGCATTTAGAAACAGGAGTGGATTGTTTGAGCTCGTGGGCCCGCTAGAAGATTCTAGAAGGTTGGCTCCGAGATGTCTACAGGTTTGTGTAGTTGGCGTTATCCACTGCTTACGGACTAGGATCCATAGCTGAGGCTGGATCCTGGGGTCTGTGTGTGTGGACTGTTACAGACTGGAGATCCGCGGCCACGTGGGATTGTGTCGAACTCTTTGGACTACTGTAAGGACGATTGCTTTGATATCCGGTCCGAGGATTGTCGGGAAGGGCCCCCGAATCTGTTTTACGTGGACTTATCGTGTGCTGTTTCAGTGTTCTTGTGAATAAACCTGTTGGATCGTCCCTCGGCCTCGTCCATCCTTTGCTCTGTTGTACACCCCGTCACAGTCTCGAGCTGACGTTTCTAATGGTACCATTTTTGCGCAGATGCTACGTCTTGATCGCCTGTTATTGCATTTTGCGTAAAACTTGCGGCGACCAAAAAACGTAATTTTGGCGTTTGGAATTTTTTTGCCACTAGGCCGTTTACCAATCAGATTAATTGATTTTATATTTTGATAGATCGGGCATTTCTGAACGCGGCGATACCAAATATGTGTATATTTATTTATTTTTTAACCCTTTAATTTTCAATGGGGGGAAAGGGGTGTGATTTGAACTTTTAGGTTTTTTGTTTTTTTTTTAATTTTTTAAAACTTTTTTTTTACTTTTTTTATTTTATTTTACTAGTCCCCCTAGGGGGCTATAGCGATCAGCAATCCGATTGCTGATCGCTATCTGCTGATGACAGCTATACCGCTGTAAACAGCAGAAATAGTCACTTTCTTTCTTCCTCTGCTCCGTGCCGAGGAAGAATGAAAGTGAAACTTCTTAGCACCAGGCGTCATCACATGACCCTGTGCTACGATGGCAACCACCGAACGTCACGTGATCACTCACGTGACGTCCGGAGGGGGCGGTGGTAAGAAAAAAAGATGGCCGCGCGCATATAGATCTCGCTGCCAGACTTTGGCAGCGAGATCTAAGGGGTTAATGTTCCGGGTGGAATGCGATTCCACTCGGAACATGTAGGCACACATGTCAGCTGTTGAAAACAGCTGATATGTGTGCCGATCCACGCCGCCTGCCCGCGGCAGGGGGCGGGGATTACCGGGACACGATCCATGACGGAAAGATCCGTCCATGGTCGTGAAGGGGTTAAATGCCGCGCCAATAGATCACTTCTGCAGATGTTCAGATCAATGTCACTTTATTATCATACAGGTCGACGCGTTTCCGGAGCATCTGCCCCCTTCTTCAGGACCACCAGGAATAGAAATAACATCAAATCTGTCCCAGTAGGACGATACATACAATATATAGCCACAGTGACGTCATCAGACCATCCCTCAAAAGAAAAAAACAGGCGGGAAAGGATGCCACGTTGTCAACAGTGACGTACTATATAACATTTCTAAGGATGCATACAAAACATCAAATAATAAACATATATACATACAAGAACAAAGTACATAAAAAGACCCATGTGAATCATAAACGTATATAACCCCTCCAATTACATGTGTACACACATATATAAAACCACATGCACCACGCATATAAGCATTATTGTAAAAACTGTCTAATTTTTTACGGGTGGCTTCCAGTGGTGATGCTGGCATTCCTTCCCCCCCTTTTGTTTCTATCTTCTTGGGTCAATTAGGACAAAGGGATACTTTTGATCCAGGTCCAGATGCACTTTTTAGCTTTCACATGGCTATACACATTTAGACACTTGGAATATTTCCTCTGCATGCACGGCCATCTATATTGATGTTTTATTTCTATTGTGTTCTACTATATTGATTTCCCGGGCATGTGCTGGGTTTCTATTATGGTCACGAATTCACTATGCGCTAGTTCCCATGGTTGTGAACTTGTTAACCTGTCCTTTCTGGTTACAGACTTTTAACGCATGTGCACGTTTTTTTTCCCACGCTTATGCCCTCTAGTGAACTACTGTTGGCTCTTGATACAGACCTTTGACGCATGCGCCGATCAGTTTTTTCCCACGCTCCTGTCCTCTGATGAACCGCGGTCTGGGTTCTTTGGTCGGAAGCTTTACTCCTATGTACTCCTTTGGTGTTAGTGTGTCCCCCTATCCATTAGCGTCACTTTCGCTCCTATGGTGGAATATATTTCAGGTGAAAGATAGACACTCTCTGGTGGCGGCATGGGTTTACGCCGTGATGTCCGTATATCTATTGAGTCTGATACACTCAGAGTATTGAGGGTTCTCTGCCCTTCCCTGAACCCGTATTAACACACATTTATTCTATACATGCAAACACGTGGTGCATGTGGTTTTATATATGTGTGTACACATGTAATTGGAGGGGTTATATACGTTTATGATTCACATGGGTCTTTTTATGTACTTTGTTCTTGTATGTATATATGTTTATTATTTGATGTTTTGTATGCATCCTTAGAAATGTTATATAGTACGTCACTGTTGACAACGTGGCATCCTTTCCCGCCTGTTTTTTTCTTTTGAGGGATGGTCTGATGACGTCACTGTGGCTATATATTGTATGTATCGTCCTACTGGGACAGATTTGATGTTATTTCTATTCCTGGTGGTCCTGAAGAAGGGGGCAGGTGCTCCGGAAACGCGTCGACCTGTATGATAATAAAGTGACATTGATCTGAACATCTGCAGAAGTGATCTATTGGCGCGGCATTTAAACACCTTTCTCCTTCGCTTTCTGTTATCTGTCGTTTGGGTGGCTGCAGCCGTGGATCGATATTACATGCGTTTATAGTAGTTGTGACTATAGTAGTTGTGACATAACTGCAATTGGTGAGTATATTGACTCCCCCCTCCCCACCCCGCACATATTGGGGTAAGACCCTATTTGCGCTTGTTTTTCCACAGCCTCTCTTCGTACTGTCCTCCTGCACTGACTCTGCTCTGTCCTCCTGCACTGACTCTGCTCTGTCCTCCTGCACTGACTCTGCTCTGTCCTCCTGCACTCACTCTGCACTGTCCTCCTGCACTCACTCTGCACTGTCCTCCTGCACTGACTCTGCTCTGTCCTCCTGCACTGACTCTGCACTGTCCTCCTGCACTGACTCTGCACTCCCCTCCTGCACTGACTCTGCACTGTCCTCCTGCACTCACTCTGCTCTGTCCTCCTGCACTCACACTGCTCTGTCCTCCTGCACTGACTCTGCTCTGTCCTCCTGCACTCACTCTGCACTGTCCTCCTGCACTGACTCTGCACTGTCCTCCTGCACTCACTCTGCTCTGTCCTCCTGCACTCACTCTGCTCTGTCCTCCTGCACTCACTCTGCTCTGTCCTCCTGCACTCACTCTGCTCTGTCCTCCTGCACTGACTCTGCTCTGTCCTCCTGCACTCACTCTGCTCTGTCCTCCTGCACTCACTCTGCTCTGTCCTCCTGCACTGACTCTGCACTGTCCTCCTGCACTCACACTGCTCTGTCCTCCTGCACTGACTCTGCTCTGTCCTCCTGCACTGTCTCTGCTCTGTCCTCCTGCACTGACTCTGCTCTGTCCTCCTGCACTGACTCTGCTCTGTCCTCCTGCACTCACACTGCTCTGTCCTCCTGCACTGACTCTGCTCTGTCCTCCTGCACTGACTCTGCTCTGTCCTCCTGCACTGACTCTGCTCTGTCCTCCTGCACTGACTCTGCTCTGTCCTCCTGCACTGACTCTGCTCTGTCCTCCTGCACTCACACTGCTCTGTCCTCCTGCACTCACTCTGCTCTGTCCTCCTGCACTCACTCTGCTCTGTCCTCCTGCACTCACTCTGCTCTGTCCTCCTGCACTGACTCTGCTCTGTCCTCCTGCACTGACTCTGCACTGTCCTCCTGCACTCACTCTGCACTGTCCTCCTGCACTCACTCTGCACTGTCCTCCTGCACTCACTCTGCTCTGTCCTCCTGCACTCACTCTGCTCTGTCCTCCTGCACTCACTCTGCTCTGTCCTCCTGCACTCACTCTGCACTGTCCTCCTGCACTCACTCTGCACTGTCCTCCTGCACTCACTCTGCACTGTCCTCCTGCACTCACTCTGCACTGTCCTCCTGCACTGACTCTGCACTGTCCTCCTGCACTCACTCTGCTCTGTCCTCCTGCACTGACTCTGCACTGTCCTCCTGCACTCACTCTGCACTGTCCTCCTGCACTCACTCTGCACTGTCCTCCTGCACTGACTCTGCACTGTCCTCCTGCACTGACTCTGCTCTGTCCTCCTGCACTGACTCTGCTCTGTCCTCCTGCACTGACTCTGCTCTGTCCTCCTGCACTGACTCTGCTCTGTCCTCCTGCACTGACTCTGCTCTGTCCTCCTGCACTGACTCTGCTCTGTCCTCCTGCACTCACTCTGCACTGTCCTCCTGCACTGACTCTGCTCTGTCCTCCTGCACTCACTCTGCACTGTACTCCTGCACTGACTCTGCTCTGTCCTCCTGCACTGACTCTGCTCTGTCCTCCTGCACTGACTCTGCTCTGTCCTCCTGCACTGACTCTGCTCTGTCCTCCTGCACTGACTCTGCACTGTCCTCCTGCACTGACTCTGCTCTGTCCTCCTGCACTGACTCTGCTCTGTCCTCCTGCACTGACTCTGCTCTGTCCTCCTGCACTCACACTGCACTGTCCTCCTGCACTCACACTGCACTGTCCTCCTGCACTCACTCTGCTCTCCCCTCCTGCACTCACTCTGCTCTCTCCCTGCTGCTGCTCTTACCTCAGTTGCAGAACAAACGCAGCCGCTGTGGAGATCCGGTCACATGTGAGGATCCTGGGCAGAAGAGGCAGGCAAAGGGGGCGTGGCCAGCATAGAGCGAGCAGCAGGAGGGGACAAGGAACGAAGACATCCCGAGGAGTGTATGTGTCCAGCATTCAGAGGGGGCGTGGACGACAGCAAAGCAGCGTGCCCAGCAGCATAGATGCCATGGAAGGCATCCAGAGAGTGTGGCCTGCATCCGGAGGGGGCGTGGTCAGCAGAGTGCGGGGGAGTGGCAGCTGCCTCTCACTACACTGCGGGATTTCGGAGCTCCCGGGCGTGAGAACGGGACTGGACTATAAAATCGGGGCTGTCCCGCTGTATCCGGGACGGTTGGGAGGTATGGGACTCGGTGTGGGGGATGCCGTGGAATGCAGGGGTCACTCTCGTACTCACTCAGTTCGTAATCAGACACTGACAACCGGGTAAACCAAGTCTCTGGGTACCACTGCCGCTGAGGGGAGCACGTCCGGGTCCCGTCCCCAATGGTGCTGCCTGGTGATCCGTGACATGCCTCCTGGCACTTAGTTTGACTTCAACTTGATGGCCCGGTAGCATGGAACTAGCATAGCCCCACTCCCTACTATGGCTAAGTATGGGAGCTTGCTCTCAGGGCTCACGGTTGGGATTTGCTGGACCGTTTGGATTGGAAAGTCCTATCCCCCTCATTGCGCTAATGCCCCGATTCTGGAGCGGGTGGGAACAGATCATAAAGGCTCCGTTCTCCTCAGGTGAATTATCGGGTTGCCTGAAGCTACTCCCCGACCTAGGGTCCGTGTACCCCGTCGTGCCTTTAGTCCCAGAGCGGTGATGGTGCAAGGCTGCCGGCTATCCTCCTCGACAGGTCCGAGCACCTTGCCATGATTCCCTGCGACCGGGGCTCCGACTCCTGTAGGCCCAGACCACCGTCTGCAACCTAGACAGCTTCCTTTCTGGAGCCACCGATCCCGACTTCCTCTCTCCTTCACACTCTCTCTGACTACACTCTTCACCTCCCCTTCCTGGCCTCCCAGGTGGGCGACTCTATTCCACTCAAGCCGTCCACTGGTGTGCCTGGTGGGTATGGTGCAGGGTGTATCTAGGATTTGATTTGCTGTTGGAGGCAACACCATTTAGTTAGGGACCCAGAACCAAGAGGGAGGTGGAATACTGCACGAGAGGATAGGTTGTGCAATACCCTGTGACTACCTGATAGTCCAGGGGCGTCACACATATACAGTATATCAGGATGAGGACATATGTACCAGGACGAGGACATATGTACCAGGATGAGGTCATATATATCAGGAAGAGGACATATATACCAGGAAGAGGACATATGTACCATGATGAGGACATATGTACCAGGATGAGGACATATATACCAGGATGGGCCCAGGATCAAGACATATATATCAGGATGAGGACATATATACCAGAGTGGGCCCAGGATGAGGAAATATATACCAGGATGGGGGAGGGGATATGTTTACAGGGATGGGGATGTCAATCCCAGGATGGGGAACATAAATACCAGGATGGGGGGCATACAGTATATAACAGGATGGAGAACATATGTACCAGGATGGTAACATATATACCAAAATGGGCCCAGGATGGGGGCATATATAGCAGGAGGTAACCAGAAAGTCATCATACTCTATATACCAAGATGGGGTATATCATATATACCAAGAGGGGGACATATTTACCAGGATGAAGGACATATATACCAGAATAGGCCCTATTTAGCCTTCAATCCCTGGTGTCATGTGACTCATTACTGTTACAAGGTCTCAGGTGTGAAAGATGGATCCGGTGTTATCAGCTATATATAGAGGTGTTACCAGTTATTGTACAGTATGAGGAGGAGGTGAGCTGTGACATGACCTATTGTGAATAGTGGATCCTGTGTTATCAGTCATATATAGAGGTTTTATCAGTCGTTGTACAGGAGAAGGAGTAGGAGAGCTGTGAAATCACCTATTGTGCATGGTGGATTCTGTGTTTTTTACTCTATATGCTTATCAGTAATTGTACAGAAGAAGGAGGAGGTGACCTGTGACATCACTTATTGTGAATGGGGATCCTGTGTTATCAGGTATATATGGAGGTGTTATCAGTCATTGTACAGTAGGAGGAGGAGGTGAGCTGTGACATAACCTATTGTGAATGGGGATCCTGTGTTATCAGGTATATATAAAGGTGTTAACAGTCATTGTACAGTAGGAGGAGGAGGTGAGCTGTGACAACACCTATTGTGAATGGTGGATCCTGTGTTATCTACTGTATATAGAGGTGTTATCAGTCATTGTACAGTGAATGGCGGATCTCCAGTGGCTCAGAGGATGGTTGGTCTTGTAAACGGTCAAAGACTAGAATTGGAATCTTGAAAGGAGCAGTGTGCAAAGCAGCACAGAGTACTTCAGAGTAGACGTGCACAGCGCATCTCTGTATTCATGCTACATCATGACTGGATATGAATAGTAGGATTAACCCTGTGATTACACAATGAGCAAGCGCACATGTCTAGAGAGCTAATATGGGTATAACCAGGGCGTCTGCAGATCTTGACGTGGCCGCTGATCATTTGCAACCTGTTCAAAGGCATCGAGAACAAAGAGAAACCTGCAAAAATCCATGTGAAAGCAAGAACGAACCAGCACCCGAAGCCTACAGAGGAGAGAAGTGTGACGCCCTGGGCAAGCCAGGGGTCACAGGTCACAACACCACCACACCCTACATCCCAATTAGGAACACCAAAGCTACTAAAATCCTTGTTGCCTTCCTCCAGGGGCTGATGTGCACACCAGGGGGTGGGCCAGGCGGCTGGCTCCGCCCACCGAGGAGTACACAGCCCTGGAGGCGGGAAGAACCAGGGAGTTGAAGCAGACTAGAGTCTGAGGGAGAGTTAAGCTAAGCAAGTGAAAGTAGAAGGAAGTGAAGTAGTAGTGGAGCAAAGAAGAAAAGAGTAAAAGTGAGCGTAGAAAGACCTGAAGTTGGTCCGGCTAAGTGCAGGACAGTGTCAGCAAGGTCAGCAACAGCGGTGATTGTCTGGAGGGGGTCTGCTCGGAGGTTGCTGGAAGGACCGCGGACGGGTAGTGGCCCGGCGGTCTGGAGCAGTATACGAAGGACAGTCAGCACCAGGGCAGGGGCCTCTCGGACCCCGGCAAGGCTAGGAGTCGCCATAATTTGCCAAATCCGTCAGTGAAGGGGACGTCTGTCTCCCAACAACCAAGTCCCGATTGAAGGCAACAGTCCAACCATTGAGGAGAAACACCGCCACCGCCAGGGCACCAGTTTCTCAGGGCCAGCGCCTGCGGGCAAAGTAGGGCTCCTCCGGCCCATATCCAAGCCGGGGAGCGGGTTACCGGTGGGAACCCATCGCTACCAACACAAGAACATTAGGTGCAGGACAAAGGGACATCACCGTTACCTACTGGGAGAGCAAGTGCAGCGTCCGTGGGAACCGTCTTACCAGCCGTTTGTTTACCGAGAACTGTGTCACCGTCTCAGGCTGAGTGAGTACCACAGTGCTGCAAGGCACGGAGCTGCCCCTGCGTCCCTGCTCCCACCAGGCCCTGCACCTCCCACCTTCCCCCTGAGCCCCGGGATCACCAACCCCTACCCACGGAGGGGCAACACAACAACTGGCTGCTCCACATCATCACTCCCGGGATCCCCATATAGAGCAGCGGTGGTGTCAACAAATCACCACAACTGTGGGTGGCGTCACGGACAATAAACTCAATCCCCACACCCAAAAAAACCCCTTTCACTCACGGGCGAGGAGCGCCGCTAGAGTCCCCGGGATCCGGCCCAACGCTCGAGCCACCGAGCAGCAGCAGGCCGCAGCAGCCGCGGCAGCCGGACCCGAGCAGTGGGAGAGGGCGGCGTCCCCTCCTCCGTCCGCGACAGAAGCACCTGGTATAGGCGATATTAGAATTTATTGCTTATTGTGGGGTATATTGTAACACCGCAGATACCGGTTGGTATAATAATGTGTAACCTAATGCAGTCTTTTCTCCAGAAAATTACTGCAATTACAGATGTTTTGTTATACACATGTTTATCTACTTTGTGAGGGACAAAGTAGGCATAATTTCACACAAAACTCCAAAAATGGGCCGGACAAAATTATTTGCACCCTTCCAAAATTCAGGGTAAACAACTTTGTTTCAAGCATGTGATGATCGTTCAAACTCACAATATGGGCAATATGAAAATCACACCTGAAACCAGATAAAAGGGGAGAAGTTGACTCAATCTTTGCATTTTGTGTCCAATTTCCCTTTTTTTCTTGTTTTTTAAACATGGGTATAACAAAATGTGTAGTGGCAATAATTTTCTGGGAGAAATACTTCCTTTTCTGGAACCATTTCAAGGGTGCTAACACTTTTCGGCCAACACTTTATGTATGTGAATATTCTAACTCTATAGTTGCCAACAGTATCACATTTTCAGAGCATATCCTGGCAAATTTGAGCCTTTGCAAGACCCTAAAGCAGCACAGTTTATGTAAACCCACCCTATTTGGTGGCATTTCTGGACTGGATTGATGGTTTTGTTGGAAAATATATAACAAAAGTTCTATTTTATATGCCAAAGGCATCTTTGAACTATTTCCAACACCAAGGGCCAAAATCCAAACCCCTATAGGTTGGTACACCTATGGTGAAGGTTATTGTATGCCACTGGTGCCAGGTACGAGTGGCTGTAGCGCTGGCGTCGCTGCAGAGACATTGACTTACTCACAACGCCAGGCAGGTCACATCCTCCCCTTCACTCCCCTGGCCATCCACGTGTGCTGCTGCCTCCTCCCCCTCCCGGGGCCCATGCGTGGATCCAAGGTCTCCCAGGAGTGTGCTTAGGACACACGTGCACTGGCCCTCCTGTTTAAGGGTTGGCGCGCTATTTCCTGGAAATGCCTCTCAGCTTATGGCTGAGAGGCACTGTGTACTTAAGGCACCCTCCCATTAGGGGAGGTGCCTGCGCAAGGTCCTTAGTCACTCTCCGTTCTGCTGGCTTGTTAGTTGTCAGGTCCGGAACTCCTGTTCCATTATCCCTGTGTCACCTGTACCTGCCTTCCCATACCTATCTATCCCTTCCATGCTCACCATATCGTTTCGTACCGGGCTGCCTGTACCTTTGTCTATACCTTAGTCCATCTCCTGTCCTGGGGGCTCAGCTGCCACAGTCCCGGTCACTGCTCTGGGAGTGGTACCTGGCGTCCGCCTCGCCCTTAGTGAAGCCTCTCCTTAAAGGGTAAGCCCGGGTCCACCCTGTGGTCCGGTGTGTCCACTAATCCCGGTCGCTGCCCCTACACCGGCCGCGAGTGTATCAGTGGCAATGAACGATGGAGAAAAGAAGGCTATCTATGCCGACCGTTCAAAAAAAAGCAATTCCACCTCCACACACTCCAAAATTGCACAGAGCTTGCCCCATCTCTCCTTCCAGTCTTCCTATGTCAGTCCTCACTATGCGTTGGCATTCTATTCCTGAACCGGGAAGATTAGGATGAGCCTAGCTATAGCTTCTTCCCACATAAGAAAATGTTTGAGTCTGTGCTGCATTATTGGGGATTACGGAAGGATTATTAAGAGTAAGCAAGCGCCACCGCCGCGGTTGCACGCTCGGAGGACCGTTTGTCAAGAGGAATTGACAGCCCTGCCCTTTGCGCGTCTAAAAATAAAATAAAAAAGTATAAAAAATACACGGGGATTAATTCGCTTTGTAACAGCGCCGTTCCTTTATCTCAGAAGCAAATGCTTTCCAATTAGTGGACTTGCCGATTACTGTGTTTGTCTCGTGAAGCGAGCAGCGAGGTTCTTGAAGCATGGGACACTTGTTCTGCCGGAGACGTAACACTTCCCGAGGATTAAACCAACTGTGTATCCGCAGAGCGGCTGAGCTGAGAGGTAATTGGAGTTCTAGTATGGAAGAACAAGGCCTTGATAAACACGACGGTATATATGGCCAATATGGGACTGCCTATAGAAAGTCATGTCTTGGTCCTTACTCTCGGGGAGTCTTCAACTTTGGGCAGCATTGCTCTGAGATCCAAAGTTGTTGGCTGGTTCTTAGTATTGAGGTTTCTGCTTTGGGGTGTAAATTAATTTTGGGTGTAGCATCTTCACGTGTGTCACAGGTGACAGACAGTCATGTGGTTTCTGGCCATAGAAGGTCACAGCATCTGGCTACGCAGAATGTGCATTGTTCCTGCTGTCAGTATTCATTGGTATAGGTAGCGTTCCTGCTGGATTCATCTCTCCCTTTTGGACCCAGCAGGATCTCCCCTTCCACCCAGCTGCTGATCATCAGTATTCTCTTGGTGTTTAAATACCCCTTCCTTCCTTGGACTGGTGCTGGTGATATTCTTTAGTTCATTCAAGCCCTGGTTGCAAGCAGGTGGCTTGTACTCCTCTGTGGTATCGTTGCTGAAAACTCTACTGAACCTCTACCTGAGTTATCTGTAGATAAGTAGTTCATGCTTTTCCCTCTGTGTGTCCCCCTTGTGTCTTCTATAGTGGTTAGTGGGATTGATGAAGAGCTGATCCCATCTGTTCCCTATTTAGGGTCCAGCACTAGGGATACCTAGGGTCAAGTATCTGACTCAGCGCATAGATGTGGAACCTATCTAGGGTGGTGAGGGACCCCAGGGACCAGCAGTAGATTCGGTTAGGGGTCACTATCTTCCCGTTCCCTAGACACAGGGTTTCCCTTACCTTCCTTTTCGCCGTGCACTTGGTACGTCCCCGTACCTAGCGTGACAAGCATAGACTTACTAATTTAGGGGCATGGGGTCTCAAATAATTTTATGGGTCTCATCCGCAATTTAATGAGTGCCTTGCATCCATTCTTTAGTAAGTCGCCCTTTCTCCGAAGAACTTATAACCCCCACAGGCAAAAGGCCAAGTGCAGTGCTGGTGTGCAAAATCGAGAGCAAGTAATAGAATCAGGACATCAAACATTGGATATGGTGAAATACAGATGATTGTTCGCCTCGGTTTACTACTAATTGGTAAGTGTTCTCTTTATGAGTTAGATTCTCTAAGCCATTGGTCAGGATGGTACAGTGAGCAGGACTTGCCAAATAGCACATGGATTAGTGAGGACCAAGACAGCAGGGTATGCTGGATGGCAGGCAAGAAACCCCAGAAGACAGAGCTAGGAACTTTAGATGCATGGTCAGTCAAGGATCAGTGACGCCCCTGGACTATCAGGTCGTCACAGGGTAGTGCAACAAACTGTCCTTCCGTGCAGTATTCCAAGTCCCTCATGGTTCTGGGTCCCTATCTTATGGTGTTGCCTCCAACAGCAAATCATATCCTAGATACACCCTGCACCACACCCACCAGGCACACCAGTGGACGGCTTGAGTGGAATAGAGTCGCCCACTTGGGGGGTCAGGGAGGGGAGGTGAGGAGTGTAGTCTGTAGTCAGTTAGTAAGTAGCCCTCGAGCTGTTAGGAGCTCAGAGGAGGTTGGGAGTAGTGGCTCCAAAGAGAAGCTGTCTAGGTTGCAGGCGGTGGTCTGGACCTAGAGGAGTCGGACCCCCGGTCGCAGGGGATTGCGGCTAGGTGCCTGAACCTGTGAAGAAGGACGGTCAGCAGCCTAGCACTATCACCGGTCCGGGACCGAAGGTACGGCGGGGTACACGAACCCTAGGTCGGCGAGAAGCTTCAGGCAACCCGGCAATTAACCTGAGGAGAACGGAGCCTATATGATCAGTCCCCACCCACTCCAGAATCGGGGCACTAGCGCAACGAGGGGGATAGGGCCTTCCAAACAAATGGTGCAGAAAATCCCAAGCGTGAGCCCTGAGAGCAGGCTCCCACACTTAGCCACAGTGAGGAGAGGGGTCCGGCAAGTTTCAGACTACTGGGCCACCACGTTGAAGTTAAACTTAGTGCCAGGAGGCAGGTCATGGATCACCAGGCAACACTATAAGGGACGGGACCCAGACGAGCTCCCCTCAAGCGGCAGCGATACCCTGAGATTTGGTTTACCCGGTTGTCAGCGTCTGCTTATTGACTGAGTGAGTGCCTGAGTGACCCCTGCATCCCACCGAGTCCCAGGGCCTTCCCCTACCCGTGGAGGGCAACGACACCTTGCTGCCCCACTCCATCACCCCGGGTACACCCAACGGCAGCGGCGGTACCCCTTCCTTATCGTACACCACGGGTGGCGTCACGAACTATACCTCTCCTGTAAATAACTCCTCCTTTACATTTAGAAGTGGCCCCAAGCCCCCGGATCTGGAGACCCTCGAGCCACAAGTCATCGCACGGATCCGAGCGGTTCGATCGGCTGCAGGGGCGGCACACTAGCAGCAAACAAATGTACAGAAATGTGCAGAAATGTACAGTCATGGCCGAATTTGTTGGCACCATAGAAATTGTTCCAGAAAATGAAGTGGACAGCTCTGACACACCCGCAGCTCCACGTCCTGTACTCTTCCATTGACGGTCGGTTCAGGTACCTCACTGGCCACCCTACTCGACCCTCTTGGCCCAGACGTCTCAAGAGTTTCTCTGCTAGAGAACTGGGCCGACTCTGTACTGCGCAGAACTTAGTGTCTTCACTAGCATTACCAGCGTTGACACTTTCAGTTTTGGGCTCACTGACTCTTCATCCCCAGTAACTCCCTCTCTCCTACCCCTATACAGAAGGGGGCTTTTGGGTGTCCTCTTAATACCAGCTCTGAGCCTTATGCTCCAGATTTCCAGAAGTCTTTACGCCCAGAGGTTTCGAGAGTCTTGCCTGACTGCCACCGGGCACACCTGGCCACACTACACTCTCTCTGGCCCTAGCTCCAACTAACAATAAAATGGAGTCTCTCCTCTACCCACAGGAACTAGCACCTCCCCTATGGGCTAATCCCACAGTTTAACACTTTCCATTCTTCCACTTTTATAATACAGTTTACACTCTCACATTACTCTATACATCAATATATACTAGTCACGGTAATGATAGAATGGTGGGGAATTGGGCTCCTAAGCTGTCTCTCAAGCTAGGGGGTCCTATGGTATCCCTAATCTCAGGGATACTTCTGATGGTGGAGAGGCTTGAGTCTCCTTCCTGGTACTGCTCCTGACCAGTCCTGAGCTGAACCCCCCTTCCCTCCCCCTAGGGAGGGACAGAACAGGAGTGTGATGAAACCCACAGATAAAAACAGACAAGGGAAAAACCAAAACAATGTCACAGCACACACACTCAAAGGTAAAGACAATAAGGGGTTCAGGATGAAAAAAAAGAGCAGTAAGAAAGCTACAAAACAACAGGGGTAAACACAACTTCTCCAAGCAATAGCACAATGTTCACCAGTAATCTGGCCAACATAGAATAAACTATAGCTGGCATGGGTAGAAGGATTCCACCAGTATAAATAGGAGGGGAACCGATGGGATAGGCCTCTCCACAAGATGTGACCAAAGGAGCAAACAGACAAGCAGAGATTAACTCTTGCTAGTGTGACGCCCTGGACCCCAGGGGTCACAGGTCACAACACTCACCACATACACCCCCACACTAGAAAGGTGCCATCAGTCAACCACAAAGACCTGATTGCCTCCCTCAGTGTTAGACAGGCACACCAGGTGGGCGGAGTCAGGCGGAAAGACACGCCCCCCGAGGAATCTGCTGTCCTGAGGCAGGAAAACAGTAAACAGTCGAGTTCAGACAGTGAGTCAGTGCAGACAGACGGTTCAAACAGTCAGGCAGGCAGACGGCAGTGGCCGCCTGCAGGAGACCGGGAATACGACCAGCGGAACCGTAAGGGACCGGGACAGGGTAGTGGCCCGCCAGAACCGAACCGGGGAGCCAACTGTATACCGGAGCACCAGGCAGAGTACTCAGACCCCGAACTAGGCTATACACCACCACCATAGTCAGATTAACTGATTGCGGTCTGGACCTCAGCGGTTCATTCCCACCAAAGTCCCGATTGAAGGCAACAGCCCAACCCGTCCAGATAGTAGCCACCGCCAGAGGCCAGAGATCCAAGGGCCAGCGTCTGCGGGCAACAGGGGCTCCTACGACACATACACGCCGGGGAGCGGACTACCAGTGCCCAGGCACAGTGGTCACACTACTGTGGCGCCCTGGACAAGCCAGGTCGTCACAGAACAACACCAACACACCCCACACCCCGGTTAGGCACACCAAAGCCAAACATAAAATCCTTGTTGCCTTCCTCCAGGGGCTGATGTCCACACCAGGGGGTGGGCCAGGCGGTTGGTCCCGCCCACCGAGGAGTTCACAGTCCTGGAGGCGGGAAAAGGGGAGAGTAGAGTTGAGAGTTTGAAGTGGAAGTGAAAGGAAGTGAAGTGGTAGAGGAGCAGGCAGAAAGCGGTCCGGGTGTGTGGCCCGGACGATACAGCAAGGTTGGCAGACGGTGGTGACCGTCTGCAGGAGAGGCCAATTGGAGTAAGCCGTAAGGACCGTGGACGGGCGGTGGCCCGGCGGTACCGGACCCGTGAACAAAGAGAAGCCAGCACCATCCGGCAGGGCTTACGGACCCCGACAAGGCTAGGAGTCGCCGTTGAATTTGTCAAATCCGTTAGCGAAGGGAACCTCCTGGGTTTCCCAGCAGCCAAGTCCCGATAGAAGGCGACAGCTCAAACCGTGAAGGGAAACACAGTAACCGCTAAAGTTAAGGCTAAAGTTCCCAGGGCCAGAGCCTGCGGGCAAAAGGGGCTCCTTCAGCACCCATCTAAGCTGGGGAGCGGGTTACCGGTGGGAACCCATTGGAACCGTACACACTACACAGGTGCAGGGAAAGGCAGTGACCATCAACCTGCCGGGAGGAGAAACACCGCAGCCGTCTGTGGGACCCGTCCATCCAGCCGTTTGTTTTACCGGAGACTGTGTATTCATTACTGGCTGAGTGAGTACCACCGTGCCGTGCGGCACAGCGCTGCCCCCGCGACCCTGCACCTCACCAGGCCCCGTACCCGCCTGCCATCCATCCCTTCCCCTCACCGGGCCCCGGGACAACCAACCCCCTACCCACGGAGGGGAGGAAACAACATCCAAGCTGCTCCCTGTCATCGTTCCCGGGATCCCCGTCAAGAGCAGCGGTGGTGTCACAACTTCACCACAACCGTGGGTGGCGTCACAGACAATATCCCTAAAACCAAACCACCCCCTTTTCACTCACGGGCGAGGAACGCCGCTCGAGTCCCTGGGATCCGGCCCACCGCTCGAGCCACCACCGAGCAGCAGCAGCAGCAGAGCAGCCGGACCCGAGCAGTGGGAGAGTGCAGCGTCCCCTCCTCCGCCCGCCACACTACAAACACAGGTGCAGGAGAAAGGCGGACATTGCCAACCTGACTAGGAAGCTGCAGCCGGCTGCGGGCCCCGTTCATTCCTCCATTTGGTTTACCAGTGACTCTGTGTGGTTTAATCGTGAGTACAACAGTGCCATCAGGCACCGCACCACGCTGCACCCCTGCCCACAGCCCGCCGAGCCCCGGGACCAACATCCCCTATCCACGGAGGGGTCAACACCTAGCTGTGCCACTACACCGCTCCCGGGAGTCCCCGTACCTTCACCGTAGCGGTAGTGCCCACCATCACCACAACCCGTGGGTGGCGTCACGAACAATCGTCCCAAAACCAAATACCCACATCCCCCGTGTGTAACGCCAACTCCCTTGCAGAGCGACGTGACCCCCGGGTCTGTGAGAGGCTCGAGCCACCCCCCGTAGAACGCGAGCACGGATCCGAGCGGCTCGGCGACCGCAGCCGAGGCCGCGGGGCGGTACACTAGCCTGCCTATGAATCAGCACACAGCAGGTGGACGCCCGAGTCTGCCTGTGTTGATCCCAGACACCAGAGAAACCATCGGGCGGAGTGTCAGAATCTACATAACACCCAACGCCACCATAATGTCTCAATACATGAATATGCTTATGGCTTCAGGGATAGGAATCCGCCCACCTCCTCAGAGTGGTCTGTAACCTTACACCTGTTTTTGTCTGGACAGTTGGACAAAATCGTGATAGATTATTTCGGTTAGCATTTGATCACCAATGAACATGTAGAATACTAAGATCATCTCTGGCCTCCAAAACTTCAGTTACATTAGGACTTGTCATGTCTGCACTCCTCAGCTACATCTGATGTCACTGCTGTTCCAGGTACCTTCTGTACCTTTACCTTCGAGGCTTTTGACTGGTGCTTCTGTAGACATCTATGAGAACACTCGGCAAAACTGTCAGATCCTACAGGAACCTCTCCAAGACACTAGGCTTAGTGCCTGGCATGCACCATCTTGGAGAAGATGGGGACTTGGACTTCTCTGGAAGAGTTCTCGGCACAAAAGGTTAGGTTCTTGGAGAGACAATAGTAAATGAAATAATGGAAATAGGTGTGAACGATGACCAGGTCTTGGGGGGAACTGACCTTCTACAGGTCTAAAGGCCCCGTTACACGACGACATCGCTAACGAGATGTCGCTGGGGGTCATGGAATTCGTGACGCACATCCGGCCTCGTTAGCAACGTCGTTGCGTGTGACACGTACGAGCGACCGCTAATGATGCAAAATTCTCACCACATCGTTGATTGTTGACACGTCGTTCGTTTTCAAAATATCATTGCTGTTGCAGGACGTAGGTTGTTCGTCGTTCCTGAGGCAGTACACACCGCTACGTGTGACACCTTGGGAACGACGAACAACAGCGTTCCTGCGTCCTCCGGCAACGAGGTGGGCGTGACTTTCATGCGGCTGCTCTCCGCCCCTCCGCTTCTATTGGCCGCCTGCCGTGTGACGTCGCTGTGACGCCGAACGAACCACCCCCTTAGAAAAGAGGTTGTTTGCCGGCCGCAGCAATGTCGCTAGGAAGGTAAGTATGTGTGATGTGTCCTAGCGATATTGTGCGCCACGGGCAGCGATTTGTCCGTGACACACAAACGACAGGTGCGGGTGCGATCGCTAGCGATGTCACAGCGTGTAAAGTGCCCTTTAGGGGTACTTCTCACATAGCGAGATTACTGCGGAGTCACAGGTTTTGTGACGTACCAGTGACCTCATCAACGATCTCGCTGTGTGTGACACTAAGCAGCGACCTGGCCCCTGCTGTGAAATCGCTGATCATTACACACTGTTCTGGTTCATATTTTGCTCCCGATGTGCAGCACACAATGGCGTGTTTGACGGCAGGAGACCAACAAGCACCGACTCTGTGTAAGCAGCGTACGCTGGTCACCAGGGTAAATATTGGGTAAGTAAGCAAAGTGCTTTGGTTGGTTACCCAATATTTACCCTGGTTACCAGCGTACACCGCTTAGCGCTGGCTCCCTGCACACGTAGCCAGGGTAAATAGCGGGTAACTAAGCTATGCACTTTGCTTAGTAACCCGATGTGTACCCTAGCTACGTGTGCAGGGAGCCAGCACTGGCAGCCTGTAAGCGGTGTACGCTGGTAACCAGGGTAAATATCGGGTAACCAAGCAAAGCGCTTTGCTTAGTTACCCGATATTTACCCTGGTTACCAAGCGCAGCATCGTTACACGAGTCGCTGGTGAGATCTGCCTGATTGACAGCTCACCAGCGATCATGTAGCGACGCACCAACGATCCTGACCAGGTCGTATTGTGGTCGGAATCGCTGGTACGTCGTTTAGTGAAACAGTACCCTAAACCTCAACCATCACTGGCATGCAGATAATATAAAAGTCAGAGCCATTGCCAGGCTGAACCTCTGACAGTGGGTCAACAGTTGAAGGAAAAGTCTGATTTCCCTGTGTGTCTGACCCCCAGATGGTGTCAATCATCGGTGGCATCCGGGAATGGAAAAGTACACATTTTTTCTTATGCTAATTCTCGATTTCTGCAAAGAAACATAGCGGAGAATCTTGGAGGACTGCAGTCTTCCCTTTTTCTGGTACAATTCTCAGATGTCTTGAGTTTACAGCCATAACCTCAGGCTGCACCCGGCTCTGGGGAGACAGCAGTTTAACCTTGTGACCATTTAACATTTCAGAAGCTCATATCCTGCGTGGAACGTGGCAACGAGACCCGAGGACAAAGCTTCGCGAATACCAGAAAAGACATTGCAGGTTGTGCTAATGCTGGAGGACTACGGTTATCTATATACAGAGGAATATCGGGATCATGAGGCATTTACGAGGGGACGTCGAATAGATATGTTCTCCTAAATTTAATTTAATGTTCAACTCCTGTAAACAAATGTCAAGACTATTCTGCAATGTTCACATCTTCTCTGTGTCGCCCAGGGATAGGGGGTACTGAGATCCGGGCCAAGGGGTCGTTTCTGAAGGTATCACGGTGGCGTGACCCGGTCTGTGATCCCAGGCACCACAACAAAAGGGGAATTATATACAGGGGAGATTTGGTAGTCTATGTTCCGTGACGCCACCCGTGGTGTGCGGTGAGGTAATGGAGCACCGCCGCTGCCGGTCACAGGATCCCGGGGATGGTAATGGGCAGCAAGGTGGTGATTTTCCCTCCACGGGTAGGGTGTTGATGTCACAGATTGGGGAGTAACGGGTGCAGTCCACGGCTTGGACCGGGTGGTGCATGAGTACTCACAGTATAAGGCAATAACTGACACGAGTCCACGAATTAACCAAGTTGCTGGTAACTGGTGCCCACGGCTGCTGTGAGGACGGGTCCCACACCCGTGTGTGTAATTCGGGTGTTTTTCTCCTGCCTGGTGTCTGTATCTGCTCCGTACACAGGAAGCGGCTGGCCTATTCCTGAGGCCCTCACTGCCACTTCTCCTAGCCCCTCACAGGGGCTGCTTCCAGACCTTTCTCCTCCTGCAGACTGACTGAAACTAAACTCTGCTCTCTCCAAGCTCCTCTCTCCCCCTCCCGTTTTCCTGAGGAGGGGGCGAGTGGGGCCTGATTGGCCGGTGTGTATTGGTGTGGGAAACTCCCCAAGGGAGAGTGAGATCTGCACCATAAAGATGTATGCAGATGTGGCGCCCCTGACCTGGTCAGGCACCACTGAGTACTGCACCCATGCTGGGGACAGTACAATACAGGTAATCCAGATGGCTGACTGGGGTGTGGAACACAGGCGCATAGTGATCAGGCCTCACACATGTACCTAAGAGAGGACCCCTGGGGAACCCAGGAGGGGGCAGAGCCTACGCCTTCACTGGAATAGTGGAGGGGGTGAGAGCTTCCATCTCCTCTCAAGGGGTGTGGTAAGAGAATCTGGTTGCTAGGTGGCGTAGGCAAGAACAGGAGAGGAGGGGCAGTGAGTCAGTTAGAGCAGAACTCCATAGGGCTCAGTGAGGAGCAGACCTGTGGGGCTGTTGCTGTCTAACAGCGCCCGCGCAGTGGCTACAGACGGGGGAGAACGGTCAACTAGGAGTGCTGCCTGAAAGCCAGCTTCAGCTAGAGAGTGCACGGAGTGGGAAGTAAGGAGACTGCTAGAGAGCACCAGGCCCAACCGGGCGGCAGATCCCGAAGCGAAGATAGATCCAGCTTTCTTCTGCTAAACCTGCCGGTGTGGGGCTCTCAAAGCCCACACCACATCACCACAAAAGCCGCAGCCACGTAACCGCAGTGAGGGCCCATAGGTCATAGGAGGCAAGAGGCTGGAGTGGCCTGGTCCGGGGAACAAGCATACGGCGAACGAAGGGGAGAGAGGCTGCAGCATCTTCCCTGGGCGACCCCCATAGGGACTAAAAGTCGGGGTCACCCCAAACCACCAAGGGCTAAGGAAGGCGAGTCAGTAGTCACCCTCATAAGGTCAGCCTGAAGGACACCTGGTTCCCACCTGGTTCATCTCAGCTACGCCCGGGTTACTCACCCTGCCACCTGAAGTGAGTAAAAACCCTGAAAGACATCCTGCCTGTGTGGTCATTCTGCGACTTGTGGTACTACAAACCTACACAGGGCCCTGGGGCTTGCCTCACTCTCAGGAGGCTACTACATCTAACTGCACACACCATCAGCCCCAGGCGTTCCCCTAACCTGCAGTGGCGGTCCCCACTGACCGCAATACTGAGAGTGGCGTCACGATCAAAACCGAAGATTTCCTACCTGTGACCAGCACCAGCTACGTGGAGTCCCTGAAGGTATGCACCGACACAATACTTGCGGGGCTTCACATCTGGCGTCACGAACAGGATAAGGACTAGACCTGTTCAGACAGGTGACCATGTGCCTAGGCGGTCCGCTTGAAAAATTGGAAGCGCCGCCATATTGCCACCATGAAAAGCTCGCTGAAAAACAACAGCAGCCCGCGCTGGAAGAAGTTACCGCCCACGAAGAGGTGTGGCTACCCAGAGATCCCCTGCAGAGTTCTGACCTTGCCGGCTGTGAGAGCGGAAGCGTCCAGAGACGGCGGAGCAGAAGAGAAGCCAGCAGCTTGCTAGAGAAAATGGAGTCCAGACACGGATACCCAGAACCAGGCACTGCTGCCTGGTGGTGCCGAGAGCTTGCCATCTTCTGCGACCAGCTGGAGGCCAGGATTGTGCGACAGCTCAGGGAAGAACGCACGGAGCTCCTGGAGATGGCTGCGGCGGTGCGGACCTACGAGGAGGGAGCCGCGCGGAGCCTGCCGGATCGAGCGGCGACGACGATTCAGACCCCGATGGGTGAGTCCGGTGTTGCCCCGGCTAGAACAAGAGCCCCGACCCTAGCTGCTACGACCGCGGTCCCAGAGGAGGCGCCCGGTGCGGCGACGCTGAGTGAGGCTGCAGCCACGCTAGGTGCGGCCCGCCAAGCCCAGGCCGCTGCAGCGATGCCCCGCCTGTCCCGCAGGGCTCCGACCACCACGGCAGTGCTCATCCGTGCTGCAGGTGTGACGCTGACCCAGGCTGCCACCCTGCTGAACCCGGTCCGCCAAGACCCCAACGCAGCAGCGACGCTCGTCCGCGCCGCAAGTGATATGCTGAACCAGGCCGCAGCCCCGCCGGGTGCGGCCCGCCAAGCTCCGATCACTGCCGCGACGCCCGACTCAGCCTGCACGGACCCCATCGAGGCTGCGACGCCAAGTGAGACCGCGGCTGCAGTGTCCAGTCCGGCCCGCCAGGAACCGGCCGCGACAGAAACGCCGATTCAGGCCGCCGCCATGCCGGGCGCGGCCCGCCAAGACCAGGCCGCCGCCATGCCAGGCGCGGCCCGCCAAGACCAGGCCGCCGCCATACAGGGCGCGGCCCGCCAAGAAGAGAAGACTACCTCATCATTTTCCCCGGCCTGCAAGGCCAGAGCAGACACCGCTCCCCAGTCAGAAGAGGTCCCTGCCGGAAAGCCCACGCTGGGGGAGGACCCCGAATACTGGCGGCTGAAGGCTGACATGGAGGCCAAGTTTCCACAATGGTTGGTGGACCGGTACATGCTCCCTCCGCATACCCCCAAGAGAATTCCAGCAACCCCTGCAGCCGCGCCAGAGAGTCCACCGCCCAGACCAGCTGAAGAGAGCCCATCCCCAGCACTGCCACCAAAGGAGTGCAGCGAAGAACTAAGGGGGAGAGGAGGCCAGGAAGCTGAGGAGCTGACTCCGACGCCAACCGCAGCAGACCCCTACCCAGAGCCGGAGATGCTGCCCTATTCCCGCTGGGAGGAGGAAGACTTGACACCGTCAGCAGACGAAGATCAGCCCAAAGACCTCACCTGGGAGCCTGCAGGCATGAACCCAGCCCGCAAGACACGGCGCAGCAGATCAAAGCGTCCTCCGACACCACAGTCCCCAGAACAGAAAGAGGTTACAGCCAGAGATCTGGAGGAGAAAAGGTGCCTAAGAAGGTCCAAAGCCCAGGCTAGAGGACCCCTTTACAGAGGAATAGTAGAGGACTTCAACCTGAAAAGTGGATACGGCTTCATTGTAGTGAAAGGAATAAAAGAGGGCATATTTGTTAACAGGAGAGATGTTCAAGCCCACCTGCCCAGAGGACATTCAGGCAGAAATTTGAAAATTGGAGAAGCAGTACAGTTCACTCTGCATGAAGGTGAAAGGGGATTGTATGCGCTCGATGTAGCACCATGTCCAAGACAAGAAAGACAAGAAAGACAAGAAAGACAAGAAAGACAAGACAGAGATAAAGAAACAGATACAGAAAAGGAATCAGATGCAGACCAAGAAAGGAAAGACACAGAACCTATAGATGAGGCAACCACAGATGAAGAAAGAGACAAAG
The DNA here is from genome assembly GCF_048569485.1 of Anomaloglossus baeobatrachus. Lineage (NCBI taxonomy): Eukaryota > Metazoa > Chordata > Amphibia > Anura > Aromobatidae > Anomaloglossus > Anomaloglossus baeobatrachus. The sequence continues at coordinate 769,191,600 of NC_134354.1, forward strand.
AGCAGGAAAGTCACAGGTGCCAGTGCCCAACGTGCCCTCGCCCTAGTGAAAAAGAGGAGTAAAGTAAAGGAAAGTAAGAAGAGAAGTTACTGTTTTGATCAGTTTTGAAAAGTTTTGTTTTGCAACGTTTAAGAAATGCGCCCACAAAAACTATTGTGAGAAACAAACTTAAGGCTATGAACTTGCTATAGCCACAAACTCTCGCAGTGTAAATAGTTACACCAGTGGCACCACCACCAGGGCCAGCCTGTTTAGGGGCTTGGCTCGTCTGCAACCAGGGGGGCCCGTCCGTAGAAAAGGGCCTTGGCTCACCTGTGACCAGAGAGCACGCCTGTTTATGGGGCCTTGGCTCACCACCACAAAGAGGGTACCTGGTCAGCACCAACTGTGGAGGCCGCCTCTGCATCCTGCCAGAAGAGGCTGAAGGCGCGGATCCACCAGGCCAGGTATACCCTGAAACCACCAGCCCATGAAAGCCGCCTATACATCCTGCCAGAAGTGGCTGAAGTTGCGGCCAACGTGAGAGGGTTTTGGGTGGGTTAACGGACTTGTGGGTGGAGGGTGGTGATGTCTGATACCTGGTGCTTTTAAATGTTTTACATGTTTTAATGTTTTATGCATTTTAAAATGTTGTCTTGCAGCCCGAGGACGTGCTGGTGATAACTAAGGGGGAATGTGGCGCCCCTGACCTGGTCAGGCACCACTGAGTACTGCACCCATGCTGGGGACAGTACAATACAGGTAATCCAGATGGCTGACTGGGGTGTGGAACACAGGCGCATAGTGATCAGGCCTCACACATGTACCTAAGAGAGGACCCCTGGGGAACCCAGGAGGGGGCAGAGCCTACGCCTTCACTGGAATAGTGGAGGGGGTGAGAGCTTCCATCTCCTCTCAAGGGGTGTGGTAAGAGAATCTGGTTGCTAGGTGGCGTAGGCAAGAACAGGAGAGGAGGGGCAGTGAGTCAGTTAGAGCAGAACTCCATAGGGCTCAGTGAGGAGCAGACCTGTGGGGCTGTTGCTGTCTAACAGCGCCCGCGCAGTGGCTACAGACGGGGGAGAACGGTCAACTAGGAGTGCTGCCTGAAAGCCAGCTTCAGCTAGAGAGTGCACGGAGTGGGAAGTAAGGAGACTGCTAGAGAGCACCAGGCCCAACCGGGCGGCAGATCCCGAAGCGAAGATAGATCCAGCTTTCTTCTGCTAAACCTGCCGGTGTGGGGCTCTCAAAGCCCACACCACATCACCACAAAAGCCGCAGCCACGTAACCGCAGTGAGGGCCCATAGGTCATAGGAGGCAAGAGGCTGGAGTGGCCTGGTCCGGGGAACAAGCATACGGCGAACGAAGGGGAGAGAGGCTGCAGCATCTTCCCTGGGCGACCCCCATAGGGACTAAAAGTCGGGGTCACCCCAAACCACCAAGGGCTAAGGAAGGCGAGTCAGTAGTCACCCTCATAAGGTCAGCCTGAAGGACACCTGGTTCCCACCTGGTTCATCTCAGCTACGCCCGGGTTACTCACCCTGCCACCTGAAGTGAGTAAAAACCCTGAAAGACATCCTGCCTGTGTGGTCATTCTGCGACTTGTGGTACTACAAACCTACACAGGGCCCTGGGGCTTGCCTCACTCTCAGGAGGCTACTACATCTAACTGCACACACCATCAGCCCCAGGCGTTCCCCTAACCTGCAGTGGCGGTCCCCACTGACCGCAATACTGAGAGTGGCGTCACGATCAAAACCGAAGATTTCCTACCTGTGACCAGCACCAGCTACGTGGAGTCCCTGAAGGTATGCACCGACACAATACTTGCGGGGCTTCACACAGACCCCTGTGACACCCTGGTTTTGCCAGGGCGGCACATCTCCATTAAAATAAATAGTGCATCACAAAGTCAAATCCCCACCGTGAAAGCGTCTACCCCAACTATTACCTTATCTCATCGATGGAGATGACAGTAAATTACTGGGACCACCACTGGTCCAAAGAAACAAGGTGATGCCCCTGACGTCCTGTCACTCCACTCTCTCTGCCCACTTCTTCCTGGCTCTTTTCTTTTTCGCTCTTGACCATACAGTATGTCTCTGCTCTCATGATTGGTGGAAGCTGTACTAGTGGATACACGCACCCATCAGAGGTTACAGAGAAGCTATTCTTTAAAAATGAACTATTGTTTAAATCAGATTTTTACATTAAATGTATTTTTTTCCACCTTGCAATCTGTATTACAAAATTAGAATTCTTGCAATTCTCACACTGGCCACTAGGGCATCATAGACTCTAACTTCCTACTGTTTCAGGAAATCTACATGTACATTAGCCACAAATATCTTTTGAATTGAAGCATCTAATGAGTGTGTGCAGAAGTCATTGTGCAGGGAGGAAGAGCAGGGGGTTGCTGTGACATGACTTATTGTGATTGATGAATCCTGTGTTATCAGCTGTATATAGAGATATCAGTCATTGTACAAGAGGAGTAAGTGAGCTGTGACATCACCTATTGTGAATGGTGAATCCTGTGTTATCTACTGTATATAGAGGTGTTAGTCATTGTACAGGAGGTGGAGGAGGTGAGCTGTGGCATGATTTACTGTGATTGGTGAATCCTGTGTTAGCTACTGTCTATAGAGGTGTTATCAGTCATTGTACAGGAGGAGGAGGTGAGCTGTGACATCACATATTGGGAATGGTGGATTCTGTGGTATCTACTTTATATAGAGCTGTTATCAGTCACTGTACAAGAGAGGGAGGAGGTGAGCTGTGACATCACCAATTGTGAATGGTGGATCCTGTGTTATCTACTGTATATAGAGGTGTTAGTCATTGTACAGGAGGCGGAGGAGGAGAGCTGTAACATCACCTATTGTGATTGGTGGATCCTATGTTACTATTGTATATAAAGGTGTTATCAGTCATTGTACAGGAGGTGAGCTGTGACATCACGTATTGTGATTGGTAGATCCTGTGTTATCAGCTGTATATAGAGGTGTTATCAGTCATTGTACAAGAGGAGTAGGTGAGCTGTGACATCACCAATTGTGAATGGTGGATCCTGTGTTATCTACTGTATATAGAGGTGTTAGTCATTGTACAGGAGGAGGAGGAGCAGAGCTGTAACATGTCTTATTGTGATTGGTGGATCCTGTGTTATCTACTGTATATAAAAGTGTTATCAGTCATTGTATAGGAGCAGGATGTGAGCTGTGACATCATATATTGTGATTGGTTGATCCTGTGTTATCAGCTATATATAAAGATGTTATGAGTCATTGTAAAGGAGGAGGAGGTGAGCTGTGATATCACCTATTGTGAATAGTGGATCCTCGCTTAATTCTGTATATAGAGGTGTTATCAGTCATTGTACAGGGGGAGGAGGTGAGCTGTGACATTACCTATGGTGGAGCCTGTATTATCTGCCTTATATAGAGGTGTTATCAGTCATTGTACAGGAGGAGGTGAGCTGTGACATCACCTATTGTGAATGCTGGATCCTGTGTTATCTACCGTATATAGAGGTGTTATCAGTCAATGTACAGGAGGAGGAGGTGAGCTGTGATATTACCTATTGTGAATGGTGGATTCTGTGAGCTTAGCAGTATTTGTACAGTTCTGCTGGATTTACAGCTTTTCCAGCATATCCAGGTTCATATGAGGAAACAATTTTGACATTTTCCATTACAGAGAACATAAAATCCGCCTCAGAAAATGTTTTCTCTGCATAAACAAGTTGTTTGTATAAAAAGGAGAAAAGGTTTGTCAGAAAAATAATCTTATCTTTTTCTGCAATTTCACTTAATTTGGAGTTTTTTTCTTGTTTTCCAGTACAATATGGAGCAGAATGAAGGGAGTCACTGAAATTCACAACTCGTCCCACAAAGAAAAAAACCCTTGTATGTCTATATTGCCGGAAAAAATAAAAAAGTTATAGCTCTTGGAAGAACGGGTGGAATTAATGAAGACAAAAAATGGAAAATCACCCAGGGGGTGCAGGGGATAAAATAGCCTTAGTGGCCAGTGTGAAATTTGCAAGATTTCTAATTTTATTTTTAATAAAAAAAACATGATTTGAAAATGAAAAACGCGCCATTTAAATATTTAAATATTTTCACCTTATTTCCCTTGTAACTGGGGCTGGTATATTAGCTCCAGTTACAGGGGAATTTCATCCTGGCCGCATTACAGAGCTGCGTATTGCATTCCCTTTAACTTCCACATGCCTGCTTAAAGTCCCATTCAGTAACAGTGTTCCTCTTAGTGCCCAGAGTGCAGAGTAATAATGCTTAAAGGGAACCTGTCATCCAAAATTTAGCTTTAAACCTAAAAGATTCCCCCTCTGCAGCTCCTGGGCTGCATTCTAACAAGGTTCCTGTTGCTCTTGTGCCCCCTTTCTGACCAAAATAAAGACTTTATAAAGTGGTACCTTTTTGTATTCAAATCTTGATAATGGTACACGGGGGCGGGCTCTCTGGTGTCCGTTATTCTGCCTCCTGTCGCTTTAGGCCGTCCCCCATCGCTCCATTTCATATCTCAGGACGCCGCCCATGTGCCGTGCGACTGTGCACTGTGTGCACAGTGACCGCTGGTGACGTGTGCGCAGGCATGAGGTTATGGGTGATTGTCATCAGCAAGTGCCGCCCATAACCTCGTGCCCGCCCTCTCCCCTCTGCCTCCAGCGTTCTGCGCAAGCGCTGGCCAGATGAACCCACGTCACCTCTCGTAACCGGTGGTGTCCTGCTCCGCTCCTCCCATCTATTTCCTGCTGCAGGGTAAGATGGGAAAGAGGTGACGTCGGGTCATCTGGCCAGCGCTTGCGCAGAACGCTGGAGGCAGAGGGGAAAGCGTGCACGAGATGATTGGCGGGCACTTGCGATGCAATCACAGCGCCGCCCATAATCTCATGCCTGCGACCACGTCACCAGTGGTCCTCGCGTGCACGGCACCTCGGGCGCAGTGGGCGGCATCCTGAAGTATGGAATGGAGCATTGGGGGACGGCGTAAATCGCCAGGAGGCAGACTAACGGACACCAGAGAGCCCGCCCCCGTGTACCATTATCAAGATTTGAATACAAAAAGGTACCACTTTATAAAGTCTTTATTTTGGTCAGAAAGGGGGCACATAAACAACAGTAACATTGCTAGAATGCAGCCCAGGAGCTGCAGAGGGGGAAACGTTTAGGTTTAAAGCTAAATTTCTGATGACAGGTTCCCTTTAATTTTGTGTCCACCCCATCCCCTTCCCCCCTTGTGTCCACTTTTACGCTGGTGTGGCGCCCCTGAGGCTTCCGTCGCCACAGGTCATTGCACCCCATCCAGCGGTGTGATGCCCCATTCTGGGAGAGGAAGAGAGTGAACACCGGTCCCCTGGTAAATCCACACTACACCCATTGTTAGGCACATACTAGGACCAGGGAAAGTGGCAGGCAACCCTCCCATGCTGCATGCTGAGAGGGGCCGTGAGACCCATCCCTGCTCCCATAGGGTGGTAGCTTAGCAACTGGGGAGGTGGGAGGAGCCATCTGAGAGCAGACACAGAGAGGAAGGTCAAGTTTAGTCAGTTTACCTCAGGGAGTGAGAGAGTGAGGAGCCAGCATGTAGTTGGAGAAGAAGAACGAGAGAAAGGAGGGAGGAGGAGGCCTGCTGGAGGCAGGCAAGGAGGAGAAAAGAAAGAAAGAAAGAAGGAAAGAAAGCTCCAAGTCAGACAGGAGCAGAGAAACAGAAGGAGACGCTTCCTGGTGAAGACCCTGGGACCCATAGGTCCAGGTGACACCACGTAGGAGACAGAAGGAGTCGCAGGGCCACGGGTAGTCCTAGAGGTACCACGAGCAGTCCTAGAGGTACCACGGAGAGGGCCTAGAGGCGCCACGGGTAGTTGTAGGCTACGGTGGCCTGTTCCACAGTAACATCGGTGGAGGGATTAAGCTGCGACAGGGGACGGTCCCTAGAGACTGGAGGAGTGCAAAATCATCTCCAAACAGTAAAAACCGAGGCCCAGGGACGTTGTAAGCTCCCAGGGCCAGAACCCATAGCAGACTTCCAGAAAAGGGGTAATCAGCCGACAGGTGACCCCCCAGCCTGGAGGCTGTAGTGGAGGCTAAGCCAGGTCCATCCTAACAAAGGCAAGGCTAAGGAAGACAGCAGAAGAAAGAGACACTAAGAGAAGGGCACCGGCTTTCACTCTCAGAATCACCCAGAAACGGCGGAGGTCCCTGACAGTGGTCCCAGCAGTCCAAGGGGTCCTACAGAGCTCTGACAAGAACTGTGAGTAAAAGAACTTGAACTGCACCCTTGGAGTGGTCTCTGTTATTACAGCTGCATAGACATTCACAAGCACCAACTGTGCCCCGGGCATTGCTCCACCTGTGGGGAGCAGTACCACCATTGCTGCCATGACATCATCCCGGTGGCCTCACACAGCAGCGGCGGCTTAATAGCCGCATACCACAGGTGGCGTCACGAACACAACCATTAACAAGCAAGCCACATATTGTACTGACACCCACCAGGGCCACGGAGCCGGGCCCAGCCACCACTGACTACCACCGGACTAGTCCGGCCCGGCACCGGGTGTCCCATAGCCCTGGGGTGGGCGAGTCACTGGCTTCAGGCAGGCTTGTTTCAAAGCCTGTATACATGTCTGGACTGACCGTGGCTGTCATACAATGTTCAGCCTTGCATTCGCTGGGTGTCATGGCAGCGTCGGATTCTATTCACACCACAGAGTCTGACAAACAACCTGAGCTCTCTTAGTTGCTTAGCATGGCTCGTGCATCGGCTGTTTTAGCTTCACTGCTCTCCAGTCCAGCAAGAGTTAATTCCTGCTGGCTTGTTAACTGCTCATAGGCACTTCGGCAGATTTGACCATTCACAGCCGTCTTCATGCTTTATAAGGTACTGGATACGGTTCCTCATCGCTGAATATAGCTCAGTGTTGCTGCAGAGATACCGGTCCCATTGTAGTGATCCAGAGCCTGGTGATCTGTTTAGTGCTTGCCTATGTGGTGCGGAAAGATCCCTGTTGGTAGTTTATTTCCTCCCCGTGTTTTATTTCTTACTGGACACTTATTCTCTCTTCCTTGAGTCTGATTGCAGTGTGCATGTGTAGCACCCCAGGGAGTCAGGGGAAAATACTTGTTACCGGGCCGGTGAGAGTCAAGGGATGTCACGGGTGGCCCTGCTCAGTTTCGTGACCCCAAGGTGTACACGGAGGGAAAGGGGAGATAAGGGAAGATCGTGGAGGTTGATTTTGTGACGCCATCTGTGGTATGCGGCCAGGGAATTAGCTGCCCCTGCTGTCGCTGTCCTCCGAGGCAAATGGTAGTAGCAGCCGAGGTGTTCCTACTCCCCATAGGTGCAGCGGGCCCCGGGGAGGATGATGAGGAGAGTAGTGATGGCAGGCGCTGAAGCGCGGGGCGGCGCCGCCGTGAATAATAGGCAGACACATTCACGGCGGGGATCCAGGTGTTTTACTCACAGTTCTTTAATCAACCTGGTTGCCACTCTCAAAGCACTGGTCACCACTGTGATGGGCCCCAGCCGATCCCGAGCAATTCGAGATCACCGCCAGTGTTCCCACTGTGAGTCCTTTCTGGTCGGGGTCCCTCCTATCCCAGTTTAGGTGATATATGGAACTGGTCGCGGGTGTTTCCTGCACTCACCGCAGACCCTGGAATCCCGTGTAGCTGTAGAGAACCCGGGCCGAGCAGCCTGCTCCAAGCCACGGCCCTATGGCGCTCCCAGAAGTGTGAGGTACAAGAGAGTGGACCAAGTGCATCTCACCGCAAGCTGTGCCCGGGGCTAACTGACTATGTATGAAGATGCTCCTTCCCTTTTCCCCAAGGTGTGCCAGCCCCCCAGGTGGTTGTCCTGGTGACCGGGAAAGTCCCCTGCTTCGTGATGGCCACCCCCCTATCTACCCCAGGCAATGCTCCCAGCGGGAAAGCACCTAACTGTGTGTGGTTGAATGTGAGAATCACCAGCGATTAACCTCTCCTCACCCGGGATGAGTACTACATCTTAAGGGAGATGCAGTACCCCGTGGCGACTGAAGCCTCAGGTGTGCCACACATGTGTTTTGGTTATTCACCTGTCTGTGGTATTTGTGGGGTTTGCATCTCCGGACATAGTCCTCTCCTTCGGGGAGGATGTTAGGTCAGGGTTGGGTAAAGGAATTAGGGTAACGCTGGCAGTCCAGACCTGGCTACCATCAAGCCTACCTCTGGGATAACACAAGGTCCATAGTCTGAGGGCCAGTTAGGGATCCCTGCTGCAGTTACTCCGACACCCCAGATACATTGGGTCTCACAACCCAAAAGTACAACCTCATGTCTATGAAACTGTTTGAGTCAGGAGACTCACGGTCAGCGTCTGTATAGGAACCGTGAAATGCGCCTGTCTGAACCTAAACTGATATTGACTTTGAAAATACATAAAAACTTGACAGCAACTCACCGCAGGTGGAGACTTGTAGGCTGGAGGCCTAATGCGGCCTATGAGAGACAGCAAACTCCCAGTTGTCAACCATATTCATAAATTAATGGAGGGCAGCAATGTTTTTTGTTTTTGGAAGGTATTTTAGGCACTTTTTTGACAATGTTATTATTTATGGTAAGGCTTCTCCATAGCTCGGGCCAAGTGTATATGACAATGTATACCCCATTGCTGCATTGCGGAGGACACTTATCTAAATTGCCTGTGGTTAAACGGGAGATCTCGTTACTTGTGACTAATCCCAGATCATCTTATTGTTAATAAGTACGTTTATCGGCTAACCCCCTCGTAGCCTGGAGCAAAATGCGTAAGAACAGAATTTAGATGAGATGATTATTCGTCTTATCCGGGAGATGGTAATTCGCTCTTCTTCTGCTTCTGATGAAATGATGATGACATTGATCTCTCAAAATGTAGCAAAAATATCAAAGTAATGAAATTATTTTATGTCTGATACTGAAATAATGTCTGTAAAGTGCAATCAGGAAGGCTACAGTGGGGCAGGTTATTACCGGATACCATCCACAAATAGGTTACTGGCGCTGCAGCAACTTAAAGCGAATTTGTCAGCAATTTTTTGTATATAATCTAAGAGCAGCATAATATAGGGCATGAGACGCTGATTCCGGGGATAGGCCACTTATTAGGTTGTATGTTGTAGTTTCAATGCAAACAGTGTTTTAACACTGCCGGACTACAGCTCACATGCAGAGCAGTCCAGCTAATCTGTATAACCACGCCCCCACCACTGATTGGTAGCTTGTTGACAATGCACAGTGTACACAGAAAACTACTAATCAGTGGTAAGACTTAGCTGTCATGCTCGCCACTGGGTGATGGTACTGCAGCGAGCGAGAAGTGGACCCACTGGACCACAGGGAGACCCCATGTCTACCCAAATGTGGGGGCAGAGGACTGGGACTGTGGCAGCTGACCCCTAGGAGAGGGGCAAACACAGGAGCAGACGCAACTGAGTCTCAAGTGCAGACGGGGACCACCAGGGTGGCTAAAGGCAGATGGCACAAGCAAGACGGACAGGCAGAGTCTCTAGCACCAACAGGGCAGGATGGAGAGGCAAAGTCACTAATAAGGCAGAAGGCACGGCCAGGGCAGGAAGAGTCTTTAGTACCAACAGGGTAGGCAGAGTCCAGATACAGGCAAGACAGGCTGGAACCAGGTGCCAACAGGGAGGAGGGGCTGGAAACTAGGTACGGGCAAGACAGGCTGGACCTCAGGTGCCAACAGGCAGGACGGGCTGGGAACCAGGTAAAGGCAGGACAGAACCAGGATACAGGACAGGATGGGTGACCTGACAACTGACAAAACAGAGCAAACTGACTAACAGGAACTATGGTGTTGAACAGGCAACTCCCCTAATTGTAGAGTGCCTTAAATACCCAGTGACCTCTCAGCAATGGGTTGGGATGCACCTCCTGGGAGTGGCGTGCTGACCCTTTAAGACAGTCACAGTTTCCGGGAGGCAGGGGAGAAGAACCCACGTGGAGGAGAGGCAAGAACACCGGTCGATTAGAATCCTCAGCTGTCTGCTTTATCTTGGCTGGTTATCAAAAATAAATGGGATCCCAAGCCATTTTTTTTTTAATTATTTATTTAAATAATTTTGTTTCTGTAAAAATAAAAAAAAAAGTGTGCAGTATTTTTATTTTTGATAACTAGCTAAGGTAAAGCAGACAGCTGGGGGTTGGTATTAGCCAGCTGGGGAGCCTATGGTTATTTGGTCCTTTCCAGCCTGAAAATAGCAGTCCGCAGCCGCCCCAGAAGTGGCGCATTCATTAGATGTTCCAATTCTGGCACTTTGCCATGCTCCTTCCGACTGCCCTGGTGTAATGTCCCATGACGCCCATAGATTCCTATGAAGCTTCGTACTGAGAACAAGGCTCCATGGGTCACTCCTGGTCAGTTGTGGGCACAGAATTTCTCACGAGCATGAGGAATTTTGAGTCTGTTGCTGCACTGTTTTTAAAAGTCCGTGTTCAAGTTCGAGCCCCGGACACTCGGAGTCCAGTATGAACCCCGCACATGAAATATTACAATGCCAGTACCGCTGATCAGTTTCTATTGAAGAGAAGCAGTCTCAGTGTTTCCTATGTAATGTATACAGTACATACCAGTCTTAGTGTCTTCTATGTAATGTATATATTGAATTCTCCGTATCCTCTATGTGATGTATATACAACAGTCTCGGTGTATCCTAAATTATCTATATACAACAGTCTCAGTATCTTATGTGATATATATACAATAGTCTCAGTGTCTTCTATGTTACATATATACAGCAGTCGCAGTGTGTCCTACACTGTGTGCAGAATTATTAGGCAAATGAGTGTTTTGATCACATGATGCTTTTTATACATGTCGTCCTACTCCAAGCTGTATAGGCTGAGAGCCAACTACCAATTAAGTAAATCAGGTGATGTGGAGGAGGAGGAGGGGTGCGGTGTAATGACATCAACACCCTATATAAGGGGTGCTTAATTATTAGGCAATTTCCTTTCCTTTGGCAAAATGGGTCAGAAGAGAGATTTGACGGGCTCTGAAAAGTCCACAATTGTGAGATGTCTTGCAGAGGGAAGCAGCAGTCTTGAAATTGCCAAACTTTTGAAGCGTGATCACCGAACAATCAAGGGTTTCATGGCAAATAGCCAACAGGGTCGCAAGAAGCGTGTTGGGCAAAAAAGGCGCAAAATAGCCCATGAATTGAGGAAAATGAAGCATGAAGCTGCCAAGATGCCATTTGCCACCAGTTTGGCCATATTTCAGAGCTGCAACGTTACTGGAGTATCAAAAAGCACAAGGTGTGCCATACTCAGGGACATGGCCAAGGTAAGGAAGGCTGAAAAACCACCACCTCTGAACAAGAAACATAAGATAAAACGTCAAGACTGGGCCAAGAAATATCTTCAGACTGATTTTTCAAAGGTTTTCTGGACTGATGAAATGAGATTGACTCTTAATGGGCCAGATGGATGGACCAGAGGCTGATCAGTAAAGGGCAGAGAGCTCCACTCCGACTCAGACGCCAGCAAGGTGGAGGTGGGCACTGGTATGGGCTGGAATCATCAAACTTGTGGGACCTTTTCGGGTTGAGGATGGAATGAAGCTCAACTCCCAGACCTACTGACAGTTTCTGGAAGACAACTTCTTCAAGCAGTGGTACAGGAAGAAGTCGGTATCGTTCAAGAAAAACATGATTTTCATGCAGGTCAATGCTCCATCACATGCATCCAACTACTCCACAGTGTGGCTGGCCAGTAAAGGTCTAAAAGATGAAAAAATAATGACATGGCCCCCTTGTTCACCTGATCTGAACCCCATTGAGAACCTGTGGCCCCTCATAAAATGTGAGATCTACAGGGAGGGAAAACAGTCCACCTCTGGGAACAGTGTCTGGAGGCTGTGGTGGCTGCTGCACGCAATGTGGATCGTAAACAGATCAAGCAACTGACAGAATCTATGGATGGTCGGCTGCTGAGCGTCATCAGAAAGAAAGGGGGCTATATTGGTCACTAATTTTTTTGTGGTTTTGTTTTTGCATGTCAGAAATGTTTATTTCTAAATTTTGTGCAGTTATATTGGTTTACCTGGTGAAAATAAACAAGTGAGATGGGAATATATTTGGTTTTTATTAAGTTGCCTAATAATTCTGCACAGTAATAGTCACCTGCACAAACAGATCCTCCTAAGATAGCCAAATCCAAAAAAAAACCACTCCAACTGCCAAAAATATTAAGCTTTGATATTTATGAGTCTTTTGAGTTGATTGAGAACATAGTTGTAGATCAATAATAAAAAAAATCCTCTAAAATACAACTTGCCTAATAATTCTGCACACGGTGTATGAGTTGTATACACAGAAGTCTTTGTCACTCCAATGTGATGTATTTACAGCAGTCTCAGTGTCTCCTATGTGATGTACATACAACAGACTTAGTGTATTCTATGTGATGTATATACAGCAGTTGCAATGTATCCTATGTGATATATAAGCAGTCTCAGTGTCTCCAATATGCTGTACATACAGCAAACTCAGTGTATCTTATGTGATGTTTATAGCAGTCTGTGTTTAGTATATGATATAAAAACAGCAGTCTCAGTAAGTGGTGTATATACAGCAGTTACAATGTATCCTATGTGATATATATATATATATATATATATATGCACAGTCTCAGTGTCTTGTATGTGCTGTATATGCAGAAGTTCCAGTGTATTCTATGTGATCTGTATATATAGCGATCTCTGTATATAAAAAAAAGATATAAATGGCGGGTGAAATAAGTATTGAAAACATCACTAGTTTTTAAAGTAAAAATATTTGTAAAGGTGCTATTGACATGAATTTCTCACCAGATGTCAGTAACAACCCATTCAATCTACACAGACAAATAAATCAAATTATAGATGGCAATAAATTAAATTATGTTTAATAATGATAAATTGCATAGGTAAAAAGTATTGAACGCATGAGGAAAGAGAGGTACAAAAAGCCATGGAAAGTCATGACATCAACTGAAATCTATCTGTAATTAAAAAATAATCTGGCCACTTAGTGAAGAATAATATCAGCTAGTTAGGTGTCTCATTACCAAGGTGCCAAACAAGAAACATGTCAAGTTGGGTAAAGCTAGTGAGTTGTCTCAAGACCTTCGCAACCTTATTGTTGCAAAAAAAAACCCAACCTGATGACATTGGTTACAGAAGAATTTCTAAACTATTGAGCGTTCCAGTGAGAACGGTTAGGGCATAATCTGGAAATGGTAAGAACATCATTTCACCATAAACCAGATGCTCCCTGCCAGATTTCAGACAGAGGAGTGCAACGAATTATCAGAAGAGTTGTCCAAGAGTCAAGAACCATCTGAGGAGAGCTGCAGAAAGACCTAGAATCAGCAGGAACAATTGATTCAAAGAAAACAATAAGTAATGCACTCCCCCTCCATCCCCTGTATGCACGCTCCTGTATGCACGCTCACCACGCAAGACTCCACTGCGGAACGAGAAGCAGATACAATTGTGTATAAAGTTTTCTCAATAACATTTAGTGAAGTCTGTGAAATACTGAGAGAATATAGACAAAAGTAGAAAATACCGGAGCTTGTTGGGTTGCAGAAAATGCACTTCACTGAATGTGTCAGTGTGCTGCTCAATGATGAGCTAATCCGTGCTGCACTTACTGATCTGATGTCTCCTGTTTGTAGTCATGCGCTTGGGCAGAATTCTGCAATTAGAGCATATCCTCTGTATCTAGAGTGATGCCGTGCTGTAGCGGATCAGGGAGCTGCAGCCAAAAGTGTTGCCTGGGAGCCAAGCGCGTGAGTGGAGATGGCGTCTAACATCAGAGGAGCCTACAGGAGACCATTGTGTGCCTACTGTGTTGGCGTTGGTTTCTTGCACACACTGGGGCTCCCGTAGTCTCCTCTGACATCAGACGCCAGCTCCACTCATGACATACACACGCTTTGAAGGCCAAAAGGCAAATTACCCCCAAAACACTAACAACAGTGAAGTGTGGAGGTGGGAACATCATGGTGTGGGGCTGTTTTTCAGCATATGGCACTGTCAAACTTCATATAATTGAAGGAAGGATAAATGGAGAAATATACCGAGACATCTAATATATAAAGCTGAGTGTATGTATGTGTGTGTGTGTATGTACCATACAGACCAAATGTTTGGACACACCTTCTCATTCAAAGAGTTTTCTTTATTTTCATGACTCTAAAATTTGTAGATTCACATTGAAGACATCAAAACTATGAATTAAAGCATGTGGAATCAAATATTTGTTTTCAGTTGTTTCACACTTTTTTATGTCTTCTATTCTAGGTTCTTCAAAGTAGCCACCTTTTGCTTTGATTACTACTTTGCACACTCTTGGCATTCTCTTGATGCGCTTCAAGAGATAGTCACCGAAAATGATTTTCCAACAGTTTTGAAGGAGTTCCCAGAGATACTTAGCACTTGTTGGCCCTTTTGCCTTCACTCTGTGGTCCAGCTCACCCCAAACCATCTCGATTGGGTTCAGGTCTGGTGACTGTGGAGGCCAGGTCATCTGGCATAGCACCCCATCACCCTCCTTCTTAGTCAAATAGCCCTTACACAGCCTGGAGGTGTGTTTGGGGTCATTGTCCTGTTAAAAAATAAATTATGGTCCAACTAAACGCAAACCGGATGGAATAGCACGCCGCTGCAAGATGCTGTGGTAGCCATGCTGGTTCTGTATGCCTTCAATTTTGAATAAATCCCCAATAGTGTCACCAGCAAAGCCCCCCCACACCATCACACCTCCTCCTCCATGCTTCACGGTGGGAACCAGCCATGTAGAGTCCATCCGTTCACCTTTTCTACAAAGACACGGTGGTTGGATCCAAAGATCTCAAATTTGGACTCATCAGACCAAAGCACAGATTTCCACTGGTCTAATGTCCATTCCTTGTGTTCTTTAGCACAAACAAGTCTCTTCTGCTTGTTGCCTGTCCTTAGCAGTGGTTTCCTAACAGCTATTTTACCATGAAGGCCTGCTGCACAAAGTCTCCTCATAATAGTTGTTCTAGAGATGAGTAGGTGTGTCCAAACTTTTGGTCTGTACTGTATGTCTGCTAAAGGAATCGGCACCGTCGCATTTACAATCACAACATTTTGCACAGACGCTTAATGTGACTCAGGGAACGTCGTAGACTATGTTTTGACAGGAAAAATGAACCCCACGCTTTACTGTTACTCTAAAAAAAATCTGCCTCCATTAAACTGAATGGAGCTGAGAGCTGCAAGTTATTAATAGCAGCTGTGGTTGGTTGCTATAGGAACAAAGGACATTCATAGTATAAGAAGCTTATGTGTGAGGTAATATGATGTCAATGGGGAGACAGACACAGACAGACACAGACTGAGAGACAGACAGGAGAAGAGACAGACTGGGGAAGAGACAGACTGGGGAAGAGACAGACTGGGGAAGAGACAGACTTGGGAAGAGACAGACTGGGGAAGAGACAGGCAGAGAGAGACAAGGACAGACAAAGAAATACAGAAACAGACAGGGAAAGAGACAGACCTGGAAAGAGACAGACCTGGAAAGAGACAGACCTGGAAAGAGACAGACGGGGAAAGAGACAGACGGGGAAAGAGACAGACAGGGGAAATGACAGACAGAGAGAGACAGGCAGAGACAGACAGGCAGAGACAGACAGGGAAAGAGACATACCTGGAAAGAGACATACCTGGAAAGAGACAGACCTGGAAAGAAACAGACGGGGAAAGAGACAGACGGGGAAAGAGACAGACGGGGAAAGAGACAGACGGGGAAAGAGACAAACGGGGAAAGAGACAAACGGGGAAAGAGACAGACGGGGAAAGAGACAGACTGGGAAAGAAACAGACAGGGAAAGAGACAGGCAGGGAAAGAGACAGGCAGGGAAAGCGACAGGCAGGGAAAGAGACAATCAGAGAAAGAGACAGGTAGGGAAAGAGAATGACAGGGAAAGAGACCGACAGACAGACACAGAGGTAGAGAGACAGATACAGAGAGAGAGACAGACAGACACAGAGAGAGAGACAGACAGAGACAGACACAGAGATAGAGAGACACAGATAAAGAGACAGACAGAGATAGAGAGACAGAGATAGACACAGACAGACATGGATAGAGACAGAGACAGACAGAGACAGATACACACATAGAGAGACAGACACAGACACAAAGAGACAGACAGAGACTGGGAGAGAGACAAACAGAGACAGACAAACACTGGGAGAGAGACAGACAGAGACTAGGAGAGAGACAGACAGAGGCAGACAGACTGGGAGAGAGACAGACAGACACTATCTCGGGCAACGCCTGGGTACTACAGCTAGTTCCTGATAAAACTCTCCTGCCATCTACCAGGATGATGGAGATGAAATGAGGGTGGACAGTTCAGGGAGACACTGATCCCAAACACACAACCAAGGAAACTCTCAATTGGTTTCAGAGAAAGAAAATAAATCTGCTGGAATGACCGAACCGATCACTGGAGCTGAATCCAATATAAAATGTATGGAAGGAACTAAAGCTCAGAATTCCAGAGGATTTGAAGAGTGTTTGTGTGGCAGGATGGGCCAAAATCCCATCTGAGCAATGCAGGACCCTAGTTTCTCCATACAATAGGCTTCTTGAGTCTTCATCACCAACAAAGCCTGGATGTGATGTCATGAAAAGTTTGGTGCATGTTTTCTCTAGAAGCTTCTATGTGGAGCCTATAAATACACATGTAAAAAACTGCAGTTACTTTTTAAGTGCAGAATCAAAGAAGAAAAAAAACTTCACATCTTCACAAAAAAATGCATCAAATAAGGGAAAAGGCTTAATAAAATGGAGCAAAAGTGCAGTAACTACAGGTTATTATTGTGTCGTTTGGTGCAGACACCTGCAGAAAACAAAAAAACCCCAGCATTGATGCAACATCTGAACACAGTTTTACGGACACAAAAACGCAAGCTGTCATATAGTGAGGTTACGTAAAAATGAGAACGTTCTGGCTGTTATGACTGTGAATAAATGAACAAAAAATAATATTTCAAAATAATTCAAAGTTCCCAACTAGGGATGAGCAGGACGCATAGATGACCAAAACCCGTGCCGAGGACACAGGAAAGGTAAGAGAGTCATGTCCTCCTATCCAACCGCCGGGTGCCATTGATCTGAACTCTGGACCGGAGTCCCGTGAATCGATCCCCTCATCTCTAGTCCCAACAGTCAGTCCGGCATACAGCGGACAGTCCCAGATTTGGGTCTATGCCCTGCAGTCTTGGGTGTTTGCTAAATCTCCCACACTGCCACTGCCCCTCTGACATCTCCTGCTGCCATGATAGAATAAAATGTCAAATGGGTGTGGTCAAATTTTTTAGGCTGCCGCATGGTTTGTCTCTCCTTCTGTTCTGTAAAAGTTGGGATGTTTCCGGTTTAAAAGGTAGGTGACCAAGAAGGAGGATGACTTAGCTGCTGCACTCGGGTGCTGGTGCCTGAAGGGGCTCAATGTCCTCTGCCACATAATGGCACATGGTAGGTGTCGTGTCGGGCCCTAGGACAGGTTCTGCATCCTCGGATCCTGTGTACTGTACTCTTCGATCTATGTATAACAAGCGTTTTAGAATGCAGACTTGTGAGAATTGGGAATTGGTATAATGCGGCAAGCCCGAGGTTCTTGCTCTCCTCGGAGGAACGTAACATGGCTCTTGTGTATTTTTGATGACTTGCCGCTCGGTGGAGCCATGAAGCCTCCGGCAAACAAAAAAAGATGCTATTCAAAAACAAACACGGATTAAACACACAAATGCATCAAAGCGGCTGAGAGAGAATCGGGCGGAGATGAAGGAAAGCATTCGTAACGCAAAGCTCCAGATATAGGCTTACTTTGCCCCCTGTAGGTCATATGGAAGATTACAAGTATAAATCAAGCACCAGGTATAGAGATGAGCAGGATCCTCGCTGCACTCATAATATCAAAAATGAGGTTTCCTGACATATTTTAGAAGCATTTTCTGAGCAAATATAAACATTCTGATCTAGTCCTGCTCATACAGCTGAGGATTTGTTACAATGTGCCATTCAATGTCACTACTTTGTAACTTGAAGAGCAAATCTCAATGGAGGAAAGGAAGTTAGTAATCCATTCGGCTACATTATCAAAGGATACATGGATTGGTGTTAGTATTAAGAAAATAGGCATCTCAACATCTCAAAACTCCCGGAACGCTTGGTCCAGTCCCATCTGATCCGCTATCCCTCAGATAACTCTCTTCTTCTTGACCCTCTACAATCCGGTTTTTGCTCCTTACGCTCTACGGAAACTTATCTTATTAAAGTCTGTAATGATCTACTAACAGCTAAATCTAATGGTCCCGGCTGATTCTCCTGGATCCCTCTGCTGCATTTGTCACTGTGGATCACCAACTCCTCATCACTATTGTAGCGCTGGCTCCCCTAGTATGCCGGCACTCCTCCGCGTTCTAACACCGTGTCGCTACCCTCTTCCCTGCTGTCCATGTGTTGTGCAGTCCCTGGTTCGTCTCCTCCATGGATGTCCACGTGAGTGTTGGATTCTGCACTCTCCTCTTACTGGAATGACCATCCTTGTGTTGCGTGATCCACGGCTCGTCCCCCCATGGCCACCCAAGTGTAGCATGGTCCTCTGCGTCCCTTCATTTCCATCCACTTGTAGTGCAGTCTCCAGCTTGTCTCCCACGGATGCCCTTGTGTGCATGGCCTTCAGCTTCTGCCTCGGCTGCAGGCCTTGTACATGTTGTTCGGGGTTCCTGGTCTCCAGCCTAGGGGGCACATGCGCACACCACAATATCCCTTTATTGGTACGTGTGCGCACCCTGCTAAGGTGTCCCCAGCCTATCACTGGGAGGCACCAGCTATTTAGGGCACCATCACCCTGTTGGTAGGGACCAGAACATCTCATTAGGTTCTTGCCTAGTACTCGTGTTGGCCCTGTCCATGTGCTCTGGTCTGCAAGCCTCCAGCACCAGTCCTGTTTGTAACTACTTCTGCTCTGCTGGGTTCATTTTTGTTTCCCTGGACCTGTCCTGTGTGTGTTCTGTATTTGAAGCCCTACTGTGTTCCGTGAATAAAGTCGTGTTTGTATCTTCAACCTGAAGTCCTGAGTACCTGCTGTGCCAGTATGACCATGTTGCTGTCCATGCTAGTTGTGCCTGCATCACCCTGCTATGGCTCACCTGATGTCCTGTGCCTGATGACCTGAGCCTAGTCACCTGAGCTTGATGACCCGTATCTGCTGGTACCTGTCCTGCCTCTTCCCTTCCAGACTGTGCCCCTTGTGCTCCCGTTTTTTGTTGCTCTCCGGGTTCTGCTGTCTCCCTGCTCCGATCAGCTGCCATAGTCCTGGTTACTGCCCTGGGAGTGGCACCTGACGTTCCACCTCACGGCGGGCGCTAAGTCAAGCCCCTCCCACTAAAGAGTAAGCCTGAGTATTCCCCTGTTGTCCAGTGGGTCCACTATCCCTGCTCAATGCCTCATCCACGTCGATGAGTGTTACAACTATGCTCCATCAACATCGACATCGCTCTCTCCTGGTTCTCCTCCTACGTCCCTGACTACTCACTCACTGTTTCTTTTACCGCCTCCTCTTTCCCATATTGTCGGGGTTCCACTGGGTTCAGGCCCCGGCCCCCTCTTCTTCTCTCAATACATCGCCTCTATTGGACGAACCAAGTTCTGTTTTGGTTTCAGGTACAATCTCTATACTGATGTAAGAGTGGTGGACAATGGTGGTCGCCTTCTTACCCCTGAAGACACCAATCGCGTCATGGATTGTAATGTGATTAATGTCTTATCTAAATATTGTGTTATGTAAATTGAATTGTAATATGATGTTTTCTTGTGTAATGTATAGTAATGTGTAAGGTATAATGTATAGCAGTGATATCGTAATGGTAATGATAATGGGAATCTGTCACCACTTTGACCTTTTTAAGCTGTTAATATAGGTATACAGGTAATAGGATACTGACAATAGGCTTACCTGACAGCCTCATAGCAAATGTTTGATTGCTTTATGCTAATGAGTTCTTCCAGGCTATGGTGGGTATGCTGCACAGAAGATAGCAATACCTCGTTGCTTAATTAGCATCATTTTTGCCACCTATTATCATCAGTCTGACTGTGACGTGTAGTTCCTCCTCTGAAATCCCGCACCTGTGCACTAAAAGTTAAAAGGAGGCAAAATAGAGATTGAAACAGGACAGTTATACTTATCAAGTCCCCCGCGTAGCTAACACACTGCTTCCGGATGTGCTCATTAGCTTTCATGCATATTCACTGCTTCACTCATCCGCCCCCTATGACAGCATCTGGAATTGGTTGCAGTCAGACTGCCGGCGTTCCAGCGTCTGTGATTGGTTGTGGAGTTTAAAAATAAATAAATAATTGAAAAAAATGGCGTATAGTCCCCCATATTTTGATATCCAGCACAGATAAAGTAGATGGCTACAGGCTGCAGCCCCCAGCTGTACACATTATCCTGGCTGTGTATCAAAATATGAGGGACCCCCATGAGGTTTTTTTAAATTAGTTAAATAAATCATTTTAAAAAATGGAGTACGGTCCTCCCAATTTTGATACCCTACTGAGATAAAACAAACAGCCGGGGGCTGGTATTCTCAGGCTGGGGAGGCCCGTGGTTATTGTGCTCCCCTAGCCTAAAAATTGCAACCCGAAGCCGCCCCCGAATTGTCACATCTATTAGATGCCACAATTCTGGCACTTGACCCGGATCATCCCGATTGCCCTAGTGCGGTGGCAAGGGGTTAATGACAGCTGTGATTTGTCAAGAAAATCAAAGTTGCCATCAAGCACGAGGTTAGTAATGGGGAGGGGTCTATGAGACCCCCCCCAATGGGCGGGTCTATATTGTGCTGTAAAATAAATAAATAAATAATTAAAAATAAACGATATGCGGTCCCCCCCAATTTTGATACCAGCCAGGGTAAAGCCACACGGCTGAAGGCTGGTATTCTCAGGATGGGGAGCTCCACGTTATGGGGAGACCCCCAGCCTAATAATATCAGCAGGCAGCCAGCCGGAATTGCCGCATCCATTAGATGCGACAGTCCCGGGACTCTACCCGCCTCATCCCGAATTGCCCTGGTGCGGTGGCAATCGGGGTAATAAGGAG
Organism: Anomaloglossus baeobatrachus; assembly: GCF_048569485.1. NCBI lineage: Eukaryota > Metazoa > Chordata > Amphibia > Anura > Aromobatidae > Anomaloglossus > Anomaloglossus baeobatrachus. Next base: position 769,212,777 of record NC_134354.1, read on the forward strand.
TAAATGGCAGCCCATAACGTCTCGGCGTCTCCCCGAGATACCTTCCATGATTAACCAGTAAATTAAAGAAAATAAACACATACACCCGAAAAAATCCTTTATTTGGAATAAAAGGCAAAAAAACCCTCTCTCACCACTTTATTAATCCCCAAATACCTCTCCAGGTCCGACGTAATCCACACGAGGTCCCGCGACGCATCCAGCTCTGCTACATGAAGCTGACAGGAGAGGCCACAGACCATACCGCTCTCTGTCAGCTCCACGCAGCAACTAAAGTGAGCCGCACAATCAGCGATGACATCACTCAGGTTACCCGCGGCCACTGCTGGATCCTCCAACTGTGACAGCAAGTCGCCTGAGTGACCGAAGTGATCAGCGGTGCCGTCACTCAGGTTACTCAGGCTACCGCTCTGAGGTGGAGGACTCCAGCTGGCTGCGGGTCACCTGAGTGACGGCACCGCTGATCGTGCTGCTCACTTCAGTCACTCAGGGGATTAGTGGTCACCGGTGAGTCCTTCACGGTTGACCGCTAAACAGGACGCGACACACAGACAGAGCCGGGGGATGACAATGAAGTCGGGTGAAGTTCATCCGAGTGCATTCTCATCGCATGACTCTGTCTGTGTCTGCTGTGAGCGAGCATGTAACAGAGCTGAATTGCCGGGGGAACGCACTGTCAAAAATGCATCCAAAACGCATGCAAAATGCATCCAAAATGCATGCGTTTTGGATGCATTTTTTTTTTACAAACACAGTGTTTACATCTGTCCAGTTTTTTTCCGCACTGCACAGAACGCAACGTGCACACATACCCTTATGGTTGAATCACCCAAGGTAACTGCAGTATCGGGTATAGGTAGTTTAGTAGAGGGAGGACACGAGTAGTTCAGTTTTAACTCTCAACCAGCATGCTCGGTGTCCTAGGGACATATTTTACACAAAACTTTCCAATGCAATCCAATTGTTTACGCGTTAAAAAAAAAACATTTTTAGGATCCAACTTTTTCTAACCCTCGAAACTGTAAAACCTCTTACTTTCGCTCGTATTCATTCTCGCATGGACTACTTTCTACTGATCGGTCTCCTTCTAACAAAACTTTCCTTCTACCAAATACTAATGAAATGTATGGAAACTTTTGACTTTTCAGAAAGTAATAAAAATGCCTTAAAACGTTCTCTCTCTCTCATTATTCTGGTATTTGGCAAAGATAAATATTATTTTTAATCCTAATTGACCTAAAACGGGAAAGGTATATTCTGATTTCATGTCAGATAGTATTTCAGTGTTTTTGTTTATTTATTTTCACTAACAGATTAGTAATGGGTGGGTCTCATAGACCCTACTAATCTAGTGCCAGCTGTGACCTGTCATTAACCCCTTATATTACCCCAATTGCCACCACACCAGGGCAGTCTGGATGAGCTGGGTAAAGTGCTGGGATTGTCGCATCTAATGGATGTGACAATTCTGGGTGACTGCAAGCTGCTATTTTTAGGTTGGGGGGGCCAATAACCATGGGCCTCGCCAGCTTGAGAAAACCAGCCCGCAGCTTTTGGCTTTATCTTGGCTGGATATCAAAATTTGGGGGAGGGGGATGGCACACTGTTTTTTACATTTATTTAAATAATTTTAAAAAAGCTGTATGGGGTCCCTCGTATTTTGATGAAAAGACAAGATAAGCGCATGGCTAGTAGCTGCAGGGCCACCACATCAAAAACCTGTCATGGCCAGCCCAATCTCCAGACCTGAACCCCATTGAAAACTTATGGAATGTAATCAAGAGAAAGATGGATAGTCACAACCCATCAAACAAAGAAGAACTACTTACATTTTTACACCAGAAGTGGCATAAGGTCACCCAAAAGCAGTGTGACAGACTGGTGGAAAGCAGCCAAGACGCAGGAAAGCTGTGATTAAAAATCATGGTTATTCCACAAAATATTGATTTCTGAACTCTTCCTGAGATAAAGCATTATTTCTAAATGATTATAAACTTGGTTTTTTTTGCATTATTGGAGGTGTGAAAGCAATGCATTGTTTTGATATTTTTACTATTTTTCATTTTCAGAAAATAAATACAAAATTTACTGCTTGGAAATTCGGAGACGTCAGTTGTATATAGAAAAAAAGAACAATTTACATTTTACTCCAAAATATACTAATAAAGAAAAAAATCAGAAAAACTGACAATTTGGAAGTGGTCTCTTAATTTTTGCCAGAGCTGTATACTGTATATATATATATATATATATATATATATATATATATATATATACTGTATATACAGTATATACAGTGGAACCTTGGATTAAGAGTAACTTCTTGGTTTGAGAGCGTTCTGCAAGACAAGTAAATCATCATAGTATCATAGTATCATAGTATCATAGTATCATAGTTTTTAAGGTTGAAGGGAGACTCTAAGGGCGGCTTTGCACGTTGCGACATTGCACGTGCGATGTCGATGGGGTCAAATCGAAAGTGACGCACATCCGGCGTCGCAGTCGATATCGCAACGCGCAAATCCTTTTTGATACGATGAACGAGCGCAAAAGCGTCGTTATCGTATCATCGCTGCAGCCTCCGACATTTCCATAATGCCGATGCAGCGACAGGTGCGATGTTGTTCTTCGCTCCTGCGGCAGCACACATCGCTGTGTGTAAAGCCGCAGGAGCGAGGAACTTCACCTTACCTGCCGCCGGCTGCAATGAGAAGGACGGAGGTGGGCGGGATGTTTACAATTGGCCGCCTGCCGTGTGACGTCGCTGTGACGCCGCACGACCCGCCCCCTTAGGAAGGAGGCGGGTCGCCGGCCAGAGGGACGTCGCACGGCAGGTATGTGCGTGTAAAGCTGCCGTAGCGATAATAATCGCTACGGCAGCTTTCACTAGATATTGCACGTGCGACGGGGGCGGGACTATCGCTGCAGCATCGGTAACACATTGTTACCGATGTCGCAGCGTGCAAAGCCCGCCTAAGTCCATCTAGTTCAACCTGTAGCCTAACATGTTGATCCAGAGGAAGGCAAAAAAACCCCAATGTGGCAAACAAGTTCCAATGGGGAAAAAATTTCTTCCTGACTCCACATCCGGCAATCGGTAAATCCGGTAAAGCTTTTTAAAATTTTGTAACTCGGTTTAAGAGCAATGCTTTGCAATAAGAGCAAATGCTCACTGTGCACACTTCCGGTTCTGTCCTTTCACCGCGCTCTGACCTGCTCTGGAGGTACCTCTCTGTACATATGCACTGTATACTGTACACAGTATACCATTGTACAGTACAGTATATTATACTATATAGCATGTCTAGCAATTTGCATTTGTGAATACAGTACTGTCCTTCCTTTCTGCTAAGGCTTGTACTGTAATCTGATTGCCTGTGCAGTTTTCCTACCCTACATTTGGCTTAGTTTTGCCGTTATTGGGGGAGAATAGATTTGGGGTGTGTTTTTTTGTGTACTGTTCTAGAATAAAGGTTGTCATATTTATACATCATCTTTTCTCTTTATAGTATCTCTCGCACACTAACAATTCTATTGTAAGCTAATATACAGTTTAATTTGTTTTATAAGTTTTTACTGCACAGTATTTTGTATTAGTGTACTGTAATAATTTTATATGAATACAGTACATTATTTTGTGTTACTGTAATAAGTTTGTATAAACACAGTAAATATTTTTGGGCTGTGGAACGAATCTGCTTTTCAACTATTTCCTATAGGAAAATTCGCTTTGATATAAGAGTAATTTGGTTTAAGAGCTCACTCCAGAAATGAATTATGCTCGTAATCCAAGGTTCCACTATATATATATATACAGTATATATGACCTAGGACATCCAGGGTGCTTTCTTGTGCCTCGTCCAGGTAACCTTTCTTGTATGCTTTATGTTGTGGGTTTCATTTTGCACCCTATAATATCAAACCATTTGGTTAGCGCTCTCCTATATATCTAATTTAATGAGGATTTATGTACATGAGATCCAGCATACTTTAGATGCCTTTTTTTCTGTGCTTTGTGCCTATATGTACATTTTATTATGTGTCTATAGGTCCCATGCCTTTTTTGAGCCTTGTGTCAATTTTTAAATTTTCCATAATAAATATTTTGCATATCGTTGTTGACCTAAAACCTCATGTTTTCTTTGTTTATTTTACCATCTTGTACTGGCCGTAAACAAAAAAAAAATAACAGAAATTCATTATTTTTATTTGTCACCTAAATCAAGTTTTAAATAAATATATACAGTACAGACCAAAAGTTTGGACACACCTTCTCATCTCTAGAACAACTGCTAAGAGGAGACTTTGTGCAGCAGGCCTTCATGGTAAAATAGCTGCTAGGAAACCACTGCTAAGGACAGGCAACAAGCAGAAGAGACTTGTTTGGGCTAAAAAACACAAGGAATGGACATTAGAGCAGTGGAAATCTGTGCTTTGGTCTGATGAGTCCAAATTTGAGATCTTTGGATCCAACCACCGCGTCTTTGTAGAAAAGGTAAACGGATGGACTCTACATAGCTGGTTCCCACCGTGAAGCATGGAGGAGGAGGTGTGATGGTGTGGGGGTGCTTTGCTGGTGACACTGTTGGGGATTTATTAAAAATTGAAGGCATACTGAACCAGCATGCCTACCACAGCATCTTGCAGCGGCGTGCTATTCCATCTGGTTTGCGTTTAGTTGGACCATCATTTATTTTTCAACAGGACAATGACCCCAAACACACCTCCAGGCTGTGTAAGGGCTATTTGACTAAGAAGGAGCGTGATGGGGTGCTACGCCAGATGACCTGGCCTCCACAGTCACTAGACCTGAACCCAATCGAGATGGTTTGGGGTGAGCTGGACCGCAGAGTGAAGGCAAAAGGGCCAACAAGTGCTAATCATCTCTGGGAACTCCTTCAAGACTATTGTAAAACCATTTTCGGTGACTACCTCTTGAAGCTCATCAAGAGAATGCCAAGAGTGTGCAAAGCAGTAATCAAAGCAAAAGGTGGCTACTCTGAAGAACCTAGAATATAAAACATATTTTCAGTTGTTTCCAGACTTTTTTGTTAAGTATTTCATTCCACATGTGTTAATTCATAGTTTTGATGCCTTCAATGTGAATCTACAATTTTCAGAGTCATGAAAATAAGAAAACTCTTTGAATGAGAAGGTGTGTCCAAACTTTTGGTCTATACTGTATGTTACCTGTCCAAACTTCAAGGTCTACTCTAAGCACATAGTATAACAGGTCACTCCTCCGTGTACGCTCGTTATCCATCCATGTCTGTCTGCCTGTCTTACATTACATAACAACACACTTTATCCAAGTTTCCTAATATATGTGCATACCCTCCAGTCTTTTGTAATACTTAACACTTAAGACCCTCACATCAGAGGTGCCAAAGCAATTTACTTTTCCAGCCCTCCCACTTATCCTTATCTCTGCGATCTGAAAACTATAGAAAGACTGCAACTTAAAACAAAACAATACAAGCTCATTCACTTCACAGGGGATCTGATAGAAAAGGCAGAAAACAAACAGTTAAGAATTAGCTCCTGCTTAAATTGTATTCACATTACAAACCCAGATTAAATTTTCCTTACACCTGTCTGAGCCTCACAGACCTAACCCTTTAAAAGAACACTGTAAACTACTATACAAAACAACAGCAAAATAATATAAATGGGAAACCAACATTTACAAAAATGCTTAATCCAGCTGAGAAACTAGTAAGACAAAGAACCAAATAAACACAACACCTATACACAAACAAACAGTACAGGCCTGCAGAAATTCAAATTGTTTGTCACATGGTAATCTTGACCTTTCTGCAAATGTTGGGATAATAGATGGACCTGAGAAAAATAACTTTCATGGCTATTCTGTTCCTGTAAATGTCGGTGGGATTCCACTTTTGAAACAAAGAACTGTTGAGGGTTTTTTTGGCTAAACTGGGTGGATGCTGGGAGTGTCTGTATTTACTATGCTGTTATGTATTCTGCTATTTGTCACTATTCTAGAAACATCTACATTTATATTTATATATTTGTGATTCGTATGTAGCATATAATAAAGAGTCCAACCTTTGGGGACTGGAGATTTTCTGATAGTGTTTGAATTTACAAACTTCCGTGAGTCTCACCAGCGCTGATAGAATCTGTGAAACTTCTGAAGCAGCAAAAAGTACTTAAATAGAGCCTTAAAGTCAAAAGTTCAAAATATTGTTACCCATTTTGATCGTCAGTGTATACACAGTGTGATATACCCACAGCTCCTCAATACATAGTATAATGAGTCCACAGCTCCGCTATACACATTATGATGGCCACCACAGCTCCCCTATACACAGTATGCTGGGCTCCACAGCTCCCCTATACACAGTATGCTGGCCTCCACAGCTCCCCTATACACAGTATGCTGGGCCTAAAGCTTCCCCATATACATTATACTTCCACAGCTCCCCTATACACAGTATGCTGGGCTCCACAGCTCCCCTATACACAGTATGCTGGGCTCCACAGCTCCCCTATACACAGTATGCTGGGCTCCACAGCTCCCCTATACACAGTATGCTGGGCTCCACAGCTTCCCTATACACAGTATGCTGGCCTCCACAGCTCCCCTATACACAGTATGCTGGGCCTAAAGCTTCCCCATATACATTATACTTCCACAGCTCCCCTTTACAAAGTATAATGTCCTTACAGCTCCGCTATACACAGCATGATGGGACCACAGCTCCATTATACACAGTATAATAGGGCCCATATACAGTAGGATGCCCGCAGAGATACATTATGCACAGTACGATGCCCCCACAACTCCTCTATACGGCATGATAGGCCCAAAGTTCCCTTGAGTACAGTATGATGTCCTCACAGCTCCCCTATCCACAGTATAATGCCCCTACAGCTGCCAGATACAGAGTATGATAGGCCTACAGCTCATCTACATACAGTATGATGGGCCCGCAGCTTCCTTATACACAGTATGAAGGGCCCACAGCTTTCCAGTACACAGTATGATGAGGTCATAGCTCCCATATAGACAGTGTGATAGGCCTACATCTCTCCTCTACTCAGTATGATGCACCCACAGTTCCCCTATGTAAAGTATTATGTCTTCCACAGCTCCCCTATACACAGTATGATGGGACCAAAGTTCCTTTATATACAGTATGATAGGCTCAAACTTCCCCAATACCCAGTACAATTTCTCCACAGTATGATGGGCCAAACAGCTCCCCTATACACAGTATGATGCCAACACATCTCCCCTTTACACAGCATAATGCCCCCACAGCTTCCCTATACACAGTATGGTGACAACACATCTACCCTTTACACAGTATAATACCCCCACAGCTTCCCTATACACAGTATGGTGACAACACATCTCCCCTTTACACAGTATAATACCCCATAGCTCCCCTAAGTACAGTATAATACCCACAAAGCTCCTCTATACAGACTATGAGGGACTCACAGCTCCCCTATATACAGTATGATGTGATCACAGGTCACGTTTACACAGTATAATACCTTCCCAACTCTATATATACAATATAAAGTCCACACTTCTCCCCTATACACAGTAGGATATCCCTACAGCGACCTATAAACAATATAATGACCCTCACACTCTGTGATGGCCCTCAAGGCCCCCCTATACACAGTATAATGCCCACCACACTGTATGATGCCCTCAAGGCCCCCCTATACACAGTATACTGCCCACCACACTGTATGATGCCCTCAAGGCCCCCCTATACACAGTATACTGCCCCCCACACTGTATGATTCCCTCAAGGCCCCCCTATACACAGTATAATGCCTACCACACTGTATGATGCCCTCAAGCCCCCCCTATACACAGTAGAATGTCCCCCACACTGTATCATAGTATCATAGTTTTTAAGGTTGAAGGGAGACTCTAAGTCCATCTAGTTCAACCCGTAGCCTAACATGTTGATCCAGAGGAAGGCAAAAAAACCCCAATGTGGCAAACAAGTTCCAATGGGGAAAAAATGTCCTTCCTTCGTCCACATCCGGCAATCAGACTAGTTCCCTGGATCAACACCCTGTCATAAAATCTAATATACATAACTGGTAATATTACATTTTTCAAGAAAGGCATCCAGGCTCTGCTTAAATGTTAGTAGTGAATCACTCATTACAACACCATGCGGCAGAGAGTTCCATAGTCTCACTGCTCGTACAGTAAAGAATCCTCGTCTGTGATTATGATTAAACCTTCTTTCCTCGAGACGTAGCGGATGCCCCCGTGTTCCAGTCGCAGGCCTAGGTGTAAAGAGATCTTTGGAAAGGTCTCTGTACTGTCCCCTCATATATTTATACATTGTGATTAGATCCCCCTAAGCCTTCGTTTTTCCAGACTAAATAACCCCCAGTTTAATAACCTGTCTTGGTATTGCAGCCCCCCCCATTCCTCTAATAATCTTGGTCGCTCTTCTCTGCACCCTCTCCAGTTCAGCTATGTCCTTCTTATATATCGGTGACCAGAATTGTACACAGTATATAAGTGCGGTCGCACTAGTGACTTGTACAGAGGTAGAACTATATTTTTTTCATGAACACTTCTACCTCTTAATACATCCCATTATTTTATTAGCCCTGGCAGCAGCTGCCTGACACTGTCCACTAAAGTGAAGTTTACCATCCACCCATACACCCAAGTCTTTTTCTGTGTCTGTTTTACCCAGTGTTCTACAATTAAGTACATAATCATAAATGTTATTTCCTCTACCCAAGTGCATGACCTTACATTTATCTACATTAAACTTCAATTGCCACTTCTCAGCCCAATCCTCCAATTTACATAAATCTCCCTGTAATATAAAATTATCCTCCTCTGTATCGATTACCCTGCAGAGTTTAGTATCATCTGCAAATATTGAAATTCTACTCCGCATGCCCCCAACAAGGTCATTTATAAATATGTTGAAAAGAAGCGGGCCCAATACTGACCCCTGTGGTACCCCACTATGAACTGAGACCCAGTCCGAGTACGTACCATTAATAACCACCCTTTGTTTCCTATCACTGAGCCAGTTTTTAACCCAGTTACACATATTTTCCCCTATCCCCATTATTCTCATTTTATGTACCAACCTTTTGTGTGGCACCGTATCAAAAGCTTTTGAAAAGTCCATATACACAACATCCACTGCATTTCCCTGATCCAGGCTTGAACTTACCTCTTCATAGAAGCTGATCAAATTAGTTTGACAGGATCGATCCCTCATAAACCCATGTTGATACTCTGTCATAAGGTTATTTTTCTTGAGATACTCCAGTATAGCATCTCTCAAGAAACCCTCAAGGATTTTACCAACCGTAGAGGTTAAACTTACCGGCCTATAATTTCCCGGCTCAGTTTTTGTCCCCTTTTTGAATATTGGCACCACATTTGCTATGCGCCAGTCCTGCGGTACCGACCCTGTTATTAAGGAATCTGAGAAGATTAAAAATAATGGTCTATCTTTCACAGAACTCAATTCCTGTAGTACTCTGGGGTGTAGCCATCCGGGCCCGGAGATTTGTCAACCTTAGTGATTTCGAGGCGGCGGCGTACTTCCTGCTGGGTAAAGCAGGTAATATTCAAGGGTGAATTTATGGTATCACTGGTCATGTCATTTGCCATGGCATTTTCTTGTATAAAAACCGTAGAAAAAAAGTAATTCAGCAGGTTGGCTTTACCCTCATCCCCTTCCACCATTTCACCAAGACTATTTTTAAGGGGGCCAACACTATCGCTTTTCAGTTTTTTACTGTTTATGTAGTTAAAGAATATTTTAGGATTATTTTCACTTTCTCTCGCAATGAGTCTCTCTGTCTCAAACTTAGCTAACTTAATTTGCTTTTAACATATTTTATTTAATTTTCTATAATTATATAATGCCTCATCACTACCTACCCTCTTTAATTCTTTTAAGGCTTTCTGTTTTTCTTTTATTGCTTCCCTTACAGCTCTATTTAGCCATAGGGGTTTCCTCCTATTTCTAGCATGTTTGTTCCCATAGGGTATATTTTCTGCACAAGCCCTATTCAGGATGCTCATAAAAGTCTCCCATTTGCTTTGTGTACTTTTATTAGTTAGTACATCATCCCAGTTTATTGCACTAAGATCATCTCTCAACCGTTTAAAATTTGCTTTCCTGAAGTTTAGTGTCCTTGTAGCCCCTCTACTATACATCTTACTAAAGAATACATGAAGACTTATTATTTTGTGATCACTATTCCCCAAGTAACCCCCAACTTGTATATTTGATATGCGGTCTGGCCTATTGGTTAGTACAAGGTCTAGTAGTGCTCCCCCTCTTGTGGGGTCCTGTACCATTTGTGAAAGGTAATTATCTTTCATTGTTATCAAAAATCTATTTCCTTTGCTGGAACTGCAAGTTTCTGTTCCCCAATTTATATCAGGATAGTTAAAGTCCCCCATAATAATTACCTCTCCGAGACTCGCTGCTTTATCAATTTGCTTTATGAGGAGATTCTCTACCTCTTCCATAATATTCGGCGTCTTAATGCCCTCAAGGCCCCCCTATACACAGTATAATGCCCCCCACACTGTATGATGCCCTCAAGGCCCCCCTATACACAGTATAATGCCCACCACACTGTATGATGCCCTCAAGGCCCCCCTACACACAGTATAATTACCCCCACATTGTATGATGGCCCTCAAGGCCCCCCTATACACAGTATAATGCCCCCCACATTGTATGATGGCCCTCAAGGCCCCCCTATACACAGTATAATGCCTCCCCACACAGTATGATGCCCTCAAGACCCCCTATACACAGTATAATGCCCCCCCACATTGTATGATGGCCCTCAAGGCCCCCCTATACACAGTATAATGCCCCCCACACTGTATGATGCCCTCAAGGCCCCCCTATACACAGTATAATGCCCTCAAAGCCTGAATAAAAACAATATAATTCTCCCTCACTGTATGATGGCCCCAACAGTAATACACATTGTTATGCTCCTAAAGTCCCCTATGCACAATATAATGTCCCTAAAGCAAAAGTGCAACAGTGCAGAAAAAAACATTGCTGTCAAGATGTAAATTTCTTAAGAAGAGCAATTTCAGAGCTACCAACTTAATCCCAATGGGGATTAATGCTTGACAGCAAGGAAAACAAAGAAGATACAAGAATGTCAATGAATGCAAATAAATATGCAAGGGCTAAAGTTCACTGTGCAACCATCCAAAGGGGCTAAAAAAAAAGCAAGGCATAAATGAGGCCAGTAAGACAATGCCGTGCTTTCTATCTAGCCCTTTTGCATAGTTGCACTATTGCACATTTAATCTTATTATTTTGTGAATATTCAACATATTTTATTTATTTTTATTGCACAAAATCTCCTGCTGCTGTTCTACCCCCTTTCCCACTGTGGATCTTTTCACTAGCCCTTGTAGGAGTTAACCCCTGTATATTTATGGTTATGTGAATTAGGCTGGGGGGGAGGGGGGGTGTATAACCAGTTTCTCTGCCAAAATATGCCAGAAAGCTCGAATACATCCATTTCTATAGGAAATGTTCTTGTGTTGTATTGCTTTTTGTGACATTTTCTGTTATTTTATGTCTTTTTAATATTGTTAATTGTGTTTAATAAATAGTTTTTATCTATATTTTGGCTAAAACTCCTCATTTTCTATTGGATCTAATTGGAAAAGGAGAGCGCTGTATACATATGGTCTAGCAGACATTTTTGTTCTTTAGGGTGTGGTCTGGGTTCTGTATTTATTAAAGGGTCTGGTCCGGGGTATGTATTGCATTCATTTAGGGGTTCTGATCTGGGGTCTTATTTTTACGAGTCTGGACTGGGATCTCTATTTAAGGGTTCTAGTCCACGATCTGTATTTCTTTAGGGGTTCTAGTATGGGATCCATATTTATTTAACAGTCTGTATTTATTTAAGGGGCCTGGGGTCTTTATTTATGGGGTCCTGTCTGAGGTCTGTATTTACTTAGAGTTTATGGTCTGGAGTCTATATTTATGGGGTCCTTTCTGAGGTCTGTATTTAGTGAATTTGTCCCGGGGTCTGTATTACTTTAGCGTGTCTGAGGATGTGGTCTGATGTTTGTACTTGGGGGGTTTATGATCTGTATTTATTTAGGGATCTTGTCCGGTTTTGTATTTATTTAGGGGTCTGGTATCTATATTTCCTCAGGGGTTTGGGGTTTGGGGGGTCTGTAAATATTTAGGGGCTATGATCTGGCTTCTGTCTAGTCCAGTTTCTGTATTTATTTACTGGTCTGGGTTCTGTATTTACTTTGGGTTCTGTATAGATTTAGGGGCTATGATCTGGGTTCTGTATGGTCTGGGCTCTGTATTTAGTGGGTCTGGTATCTATACTTACTTAGATGTCTGGGGCCCATATATATTTAGGGGGTATGATCTGGTTCTGTCTGGTCTGGGTTCTGTATTTAAATAAAGGTCTGATCCAGGTTCTGTATTTATTTGCTGGTCCAGTTTCTGTATTTATTTGCTGGTCCAGTTTCTGTATTTATTTGCTGGTCCAGGTTATGTATTTATTTACTGGTCCGGGTTCTTTATTTATTTGCTGGTCCGGGTTCTTTATTTATTTGCTGGTCCGGGTTCTTTATTTATTTGCTGGTCCAGGTTCTATATTTATTTTGGGCATCTGATATCTATATTTACTGAGGAGTCTGGGGTCTGTATATATGTAGAGGCTATGATCTGGGTTCTGTCATGTCCGATTTCTGTATTTATTTCCTGGTCTCGTCTTGTAGTTATTTAGGGGGTCTGGTATCTATAATTACTTAGGGGTTTGTATATATTTAAGGGCTATGATCTGGGTTCTGTCTGGTTCGGGTTCTGTATTTATTTGCTGGTCCGGGTTATGTATTTATTTGCTGGTCTGGGCTCTGTATTTATTTGCTGGTCAGGGTTCTGTATATATTTTCAGGGTCTGATATCTATATTTACTTAGAAGTGTGAGGTCTGTATATATTTAGGGGCTATGACCTGGGTTTGGTCTGGTCCCGGTTCTGTATATATTTGCTGGTCCTGGTTCTGTATATATTTGCTGGTCCAGGTTCTGTATTTATTTGCTGGTCCAGTTTCTGTATTTATTTGCTGGTCCAGGTTATGTATTTATTTGCTGGTCCGGGTTCTTTATTTATTTGCTGGTCTGGGTTCTGTATTTATTTGCTGGTCCAGGTTCTATATTTATTTTGGGCATCTGATATCTATATTTACTGAGGAGTCTGGGGTCTGTATATATGTAGAGGCTATGATCTGGGTTCTGTCATGTCCGGTTTCTGTATTTATTTCCTGGTCTGGTCTTGTAGTTATTTAGGGGGTCTGGTATCTATAATTACTTAGGGGTTTGTATATATTTAAGGGCTATGATCTGGGTTCTGTCTGGTTCGGGTTCTGTATTTATTTGCTGGTCCGGGTTATGTATTTATTTGCTGGTCCGGGTTATGTATTTATTTGCTGGTCTGGGCTCTGTATTTATTTGCTGGTCTGGGTTCTGTATTTATTTGCTGGTCAGGGTTCTGTATATATTTTCAGGGTCTGATATCTATATTTACTTAGAAGTGTGAGGTCTGTATATATTTAGGGGCTATGACCTGGGTTTAGTCTGGTCCCGGTTCTGTATATATTTGCTGGTCCTGGTTCTGTATTTATTTGCTGGTCAGGGTTCTGTATATATTTTGGGGGTCTGATATCTATATTTACTTAGAAGTCTGGGGTCTGTATATATTTAGGGACTATGATCTGGGTTCTGTCTGCTCCTGGTTCTGTATGTATTTGCTGGTCCTGGTTCTGTATATATTTGCTGGTCTGGGTTCTGTATATATTTACTGGTCCGGGTTTTGTATATATATTTGCTGGTCCTGGTTCTGTATTTATTTGCTGGTCAGGGTTCTGTATATATTTTGGGGGTCTGATATCTATATTTACTTAGAAGTCTGGGGTCTGTATATATTTAGGGACTATGATCTGGGTTCTGTCTGCTCCTGGTTCTGTATATATTTGCTGGTCCTGGTTCTGTATGTATTTGCTGGTCCTGGTTCTGTATATATTTGCTGGTCTGGGTTCTGTATATATTTACTGGTCCGGGTTTTGTATATATTTGCTGGTCCTGGTTCTGTATTTATTTGCTGGTCCAGGTTCTGTATTTATTTTCTGGTCCAGGTTCTGTTTTTATTTGATGGTACGGGTTCTGTATTTATTTGCTGGTACAGGTTCTGTATTTATTTTGGGGGTCTGATATCTATATTTACTTAGAAGTGTGAGGTCTGTATATATTTAGGGCTATGATCTGGGTTTGGTCTGGTCCCGGTTCTGTATATATTTGCTGGTCCTGGTTCTGTATTTATTTGTTGGTCAGGGTTCTGTATATATTTTGGGGGTCTGATATCTATATTTACTTAGAAGTCTGGGGTCTGTATATATTTAGGGCTATGATCTGGGTTTGGTCTGGTCCCGGTTCTGTATATATTTGCTGGTCCTGGTTCTGTATTTATTTGTTGGTCAGGGTTCTGTATATATTTTGGGGGTCTGATATCTATATTTACTTAGAAGTCTGGGGTCTGTATATATTTAGGGACTATGATCTGGGTTCTTTCTGGTCCTGGTTCTGTATATATTTGCTGATCCTGGTTCTGTATTTATTTGCTGGTCCGGGTTCTGTATTTATTTGCTGGTCCAGGTTCTGTATTTATTTGCTGGTTCGGGGTCTGTATTTATTTGCTGGTCCAGGTTCTGTATTTATTTGCTGGTCCTGGTTCTGTATTTATTTGCTGGTATGGGTTCTGTATTTATTTGGTGGGGGTTTGTATATATTTAGAGGGTATTATCTGGGTTCTGTCTGGTCCAGGTTCTGCATTTATTTAGGGGGGCTTTTATCTATATTTACTTTGGGTTTTGTATATATTTAGAGGTTCTGTCTGGTCCAGGTTCTGTGTTTATTTGTTGCTCCTGGTTCTGTATGTATTTGTTGGTCCTGGTTCTGTATATATTTGCTGGTCCTGATTCTGTATTTATTTATGGGGGCTTGTATCTATATTTACTTTGGGTTTTGTATATATTTAGAGGTTCTGTCTGGTCAAGGTTCTGTATTTATTTGTTGGTCCTGGTTCTGTATATATTTGCTGGTCCTGGTTCTGTATTTATTTAGGGGGGCTTGTATCTATATTTACTGTGGGTTTTGTATATATTTAGAGGGCATTATCTGGGTTCTGTCTGGTCCTGGTTCTGTATTTATCTGCTGGTCTGGTCTTGGGTTTGTAGTTATTTAGGGGGTCTGGTCTGAGGCACTTAATTGGGGGGGGCTGGTGTGTATTTATTTTGGCCTGTACATGAAGGCGTCATATGCACGGCTCGTCCTGTCATACACATATGGGCGGAGGAGACAATCTATAGGCGCCTGTAGACATGGTCAGTCGGTGTATGTTATTCTGTCCTCTCCGGTTACTATGCAAAAATAAATTCTCATAGCAACCAATCAAAACACAACTCCGTTTAAACGCATGACGTCATTACTGTGGGCGTTCTTTCTCTCCGCCCAATCGTTGCGTAACTTTCCTCCTCGACCAATCAGACGCCGTGGTGAGGGCTGTCGTCACGTGACGCGCCATCCTGTGGTAGTTTTTTTTTTTCTCTCCTCACTGGCGGTGACCGACGCCATTTTGTTAGAAGACGTCGCCAGTGACGGAGCTGAGTCCCGGTGGCCGCCGTCGTCTGCCGCACGATGCTGTGATATTTCCACCGCTCACCCGCCAGATTTAGGGACTCCCCGGGGTAGGAGCGGGTGTAGACGGCCTCACGGTCATCAATGGCGGCCGACGAAGCCCGAGAGGACGCCTGCCGGGATTACCAGTCCTCTCTGGAGGACCTGACATTCAACAGCAAGCCGCACATCAACATGCTGACCATCCTCGCCGAGGAGAACGTGCAGTTCGCCCGGGACATCGTCACTCTTATCGAAGCGCAAATCGCTAAGGTTTTTATGACTAAAGCATTTTCTTCTCTTCCGTGTCCCCTCTCCCTCTGTCCCCGCCCTGATTTCACCATCCAATATGGCGCCCGGCCTCGCTTTCTGGCGTGTCGGCCATCTTCACCTCCTCTGGCCCCTTATTCGTGTCAGGACCCAGTATTAACCCCTTATGTTACATTCCGGGCTCCTAAATGGCGGCTTAAAGTAATTTCAACCCCCCCCCCCTCTAATTGTGGCGAGTCCTTATGGCCGCCCGCCCTCATATCGGCTGACTTTTATCTGCTGGAGCCAGATTTGATGATTGTATGTTACTGTAACGTCCACGGCCGATCCAATCGCCTAGTATTTCAGTATTTTTTTGCTGCAAATTAACAAACAAAAATTTTTGATTTGATTGCCCCCTTAAAGGTCACCGGATAGACATTCCCTTTAAATCGAGTTCTTAAAGGGGTTGGCTGCTTTCTAGCTAGATTTCTAAAATTTGCCACAAAATGTATTGAAATATGTGCCCTTTTACACTGCGTTCCTCTCCCCCTTCAGTGGTCCTGTCGGGGCTTCCGTCCGAACCCCTGCAAAACGGGTTTTGGACATATGTGCCATCAGGGCCATTGACTATAATGGTGCAGAAGGAGTCAGTGTACTCTGTCGTCCACCATTTTCGAGAGTATACACTTTCTGGAGGCGGATACACAGACATTAGACTGCATCTGGGTGTCCACCTCCAAAAAGCATATACTCCCGAAAATGGTGCACAACAGAGGACACAGTGACTCAGTCTGCACCATTATAGTCAGTAGCCCTGTGAAAGCGTATGTCCGAAACCTGTTTTGCGGGGGGGGGGGGGGGGTTCGCATGGAAGCCTCAACGGGACCACTGGACAGTGATTGGAACGTAGTGTGAAATGGCCAACTCGACTGCTTTTTTTTTTTTTTCTTCAGACCCCCCCCCCCTTTCATCCACAGGGGCCAGTGCAGTCAGAATGGCCAAAGTAGGCTGCTTTCACACATCCGTTTTTTGCAGTGCGGCTCAATCAGGCTCAAAAACCTATGCAATGGATGCGGCGAAAAAAACGGATCCGTTGCATAAGTTTTTCCATGCAGCCCGTCCGTTTTTTGACGGATGTGGCTTGATACTGAGCATGCGCAGTTCAAAAAACCGCATCCGGCGGCTGGATGCGGTTTTGGCTGCAGGACGCCGCATCCGGCGTCCATAGGCTTGCATTGTAAATCGCGCCGGATCCGGTGCTATGCGTCTTTTTTCGCCGCACTAAAAGACGTGCCAGGCAACATTCCATCCGGCCGCTGCATGGGCTAAATATGCCACATCCGGCAAAAACTGGACGCAACGCAAGGCACAATACCGCACTAATGCAAGTCTATGCAAAAAAACCCAACCGGCGGCAAAAAAAACCTGTTGCGTTTTTTCTGCAAAGCGCCGTATCGTGCCGCTCAGCAAAAACCGGATGCGTGAAAGCAGCCGTAGCGTGATTTCCCCATCTGGGGTAGGTCACTTGATTTACTAGAGATTTGACTTGAGCCATCTTGTTTTCCAATGCTGTCAGCCTTCACTCTTCCAAGCACATCTGTCACTTAGGCCGGTTTCACACATCCGGCTTTTTGCCGGATTTGGCACATGCCAGTACAGTGCATACAGTACAATGGCAGCGCGACAAGCGCCGGTCACATGCTGTCATGTGACCCGGAAGTTGTCGCGCTGCCATTGTACTGTATGCACTGTACTGGTGTGCGGCGAAAAGCCGGATGTGTGAAACCAGCCTTACGGGGCCTCGGGGGCCGTGATGGTGTCTGAGGATGTGAAGAGCGACTGCCGCGGAAGTCGGTAGGAATATAACCGCCCACTGCCGTCAGGGAGGTGGACACAAGTCACTTGACCGCTACCATTTTGACTGCAAGAAATCCAGAGGCCACTGTGTCCATGGGGAGCACAGGAGGTCTAGAAATTAAGGGATTTTAGACTCTTTAGCCAGAAAGTATCCAACCCCTTTTTAAAGGGGTGATCCAGTTTTATGCAAATAAGCTCATAACGGTCGTCCACCATTTAACAATGTCTCTGCAGTGGCCGAGACCTGTGGGAAGAGGAGGTGATGATTGAGATATATATCTATATCTCTCTATTATGTATGTATGTGGCACAGTCCTCCTCCAGCCGCACCACCAGGGCAGATTCACAGGTCCGGATTTTCCGGCCTCTGTACAGTCCGGCCGCTCGTCTTCCGGCGTGAGCTCGGCAGCCTCGTGGGCCTAGAGAGGTGTCGAGTTCACGTCAGGAGACCGGCAGCCAGGCCGTATAGGGGCTGCAAAAACAAGGAATCCATCAATGTCACATGAGCCACCTGGAGGTTACCTGGCTGTTGGTCGGCGGAGGACAGGAGTGGCCATATTTGCATGTTAACGCCGTCCGCTTCCTGCCGGTTTGGGGAATATTTGGTGACATAAATGCCGGACGGCCCTGTGATCTGTAGGGGAAGGTTCTCCGTCTACAGGCCATATTCTGTCTTTACACATTTCATCAACTCTGCTTGCTGCCATCGGATGGGGCTGAACGCCCGACCTGACAGATGTCACCGCTGAGTTTGCTACAATGGCGTCCAGTCTAGAGGATCCTCAGACTGACACACTGTAACGGTGCTGGTAGAATGGAACATGATCAGCGCTGAAGGCTTGTGCAGCCCATGTGTGCACAGGCACAAGTGTCTACACCAGATACAATTGTAACAAACTCTCAGCTGTGAGATGATCCTGAGCTGATTTTTGTCCTCGCAGAATCTGGAATGAAGGCCTTTCCTGAGGATTGTGGATGACTTGCTGATAGTCCGGGGGCTGGGACCTGCACCGATCCCGAGAATGGGGCCCTCTCTTGATTAGAGCCGGGGTATCCACGTATTCTGTGACTAGCCAAGCACAGGGCTCCACTTTCTCCTGCTGTCTTTTAGATGTTTACTTGCAGGATGTTCTGTCAATCACTGAGAGGCCAATGGGTAAGGGGATATTTAGTGACCTTGGGGAAAATCCCTTTAATGACCTATGGCGTGCGATGTCTGTCATGGGTCGTGTCCCTGCCTTTTATACGGGCTTGCACGCCGAGCCCTCATCTTTTTGGCACGGTGGCTGATCCGCCATCATGTGCCTCTAACATCCGTGGGTGGATCGGAGACAGCAGAATTTAACATGCGCAGTGGGGAGCGCGTTACTAATCCGTTGAAGATAAAACAATTAAAAAAAAAAAATACACTTATTTGGTTTCACAGTGTTCAGAAATTTCCGCTCCATCAAAATCTAAAATTAATCAGATCGGTAAACAGCGTAAGGGGAAGAAAAAAAAAAATCGAAGTCCCAGAATTGCAGTTTTTCGGCTGCTGCTACAACAGGGAAAATATATTAACAGGTGATCATACCCCAAAATATCAATAAAAGCAAAAGCTCAGGCACAAAAAGCAAGCCCTCCCACAGCTCCAGATCCCGAAAATTCAAAGCGTTGCAGGTTTTGAAAAATTGTGACACAAGCGAGATTTTTTGTTTTAAAAATTTCTGAATTTTGTTTTTCCACTTAAATAAAACAAAACTATAGTTTAATATCTGCGTAATCGTGCCGACCCGGGGAATCATCCTGCCAGGTCAGTTTATGGCAAGCTGAGCACAGTAAACAAAAAATGCAGAATTTCACCCCCTCCCCAGTTTACCATTTCATCATATATGATGAAATGATTGTGCCGTTCAAAAGTACAACTCGTCCCATTAAAAAAAACAAGACCTCACACGCCTATATCGACAGAAAAATAAAATGTTATAGCTCTTGAAATAAGCGTAGGAAAAACTAAAGCACAACGATAAAAAAATCGCCCATTCCTTAAGGGGTTAATGTGTAGATAAACTTTTAGGAAGCTTCTGATTTTGGCACTGTGTAAGGGCCTCGACTGGCAGACCCACAAGGTCCTTATTGAGCAAGCTCTCGAGTGTTAAAGGGAACCTGTCACCAGATTTGGTGACTAAGCTGCGTCCACCACCAGTGGGATCTTATATACAGCCTTCTAACATGCTGTATATAAGAGCCCAGACCGCTGTGTAGAAAAATCACTTTATAATACTCACCTAAGGGGGCGGTGCAGACTGGTCGGATGGGTGTATCCGTTCTCCGGTACCGGCTCCTCTTCTTTCGGCCATCTTTGTCCTCCGTCTTCTGAAGCCTGGGTGCATGACACAATCTACGTCATCCACAATAGCCGGCATTGAGGTCCTTCGCAAGCGCACTTTGATCTGCCCTAAACAGGGCAGATCAAAGTATTGTAGTGCGCCTGCGCTGGACCTCAATGCCGGCTATTGTGGATGACGTAGGACGTGTCATGCACCCAGGCTTCAGAAGACGGAGGACAAAGATGGCCGAAAGAGGAGGAGCCGGTACCGGAGACACCCATCCGACCAGTCTGCACCGCCCCCTTAGGTGAGTATTATAAAGTGTTTTTTTACGTTCTACACAGCGGCCTGGACTCTTATATACAGAATGTTAGAATGCTGTATATAAGAGGACACTGGTTGTGGCCGCAGTTTAGTCACCAAATCTGGTGACAGCTTCTCTTTAATTGAGCTGTACTGCCCTGGGCATTTGGGCTTTGAGCGATCAGTGGGGGTCCCAACACCCAGACAACCACTGATCAATATTATGTAGCCTTAGCCTAAATGGTGACCAATTTAATTTTTTTGTTGTGGGGTATAAAATACCAGAGTCTGCACCTAAATACTGAGAGGGAACAAAAGAATTGTACTTGGATATAGACCGTGTTCCCATTCACTGACAGCAAGCAGAGTGTTTGAAATGTCCTCATGGAGAACTAGATGCAGAACTTTTCATTCTACAATTTATTTGCAAACAACTGGAGACCCTCATTAATTGCCCCCTTACTAAAGAGCAGCTTTAACCCTGCTTACCCCCAGACATTGGATCGGGGGACACGTTTGTGTGTGCAGCAGTGTTACGGGTGCCTGTATGATGGGGTCCTGTAGTGATCGTCCCTGGTAGTGCCCAGATTATAGCAGTATACGTCCCTTCTGTGGTCGTGATCAGGTTTTGTATGATCCTGCAGTGTCAGCCTCCTGCTGCCGCCCCGTGTCAGTGACAGTCACGTCGTCACTGTCAGCCGCCGCCAGCTCTGCAGCCCTCGCTGCCAGCGTCTCCCCCTCCCCCACCCCACATGCTTTAACCACATGTCGAGTATGAGTTCACCTATCTTTTTAATAAATGGCTTTACCGTGTGTGACTGGTATGCTGCAAACTGTAAATAAAATGTATCAAATATGTATTTGTCTTTTTTATTTACCATTGTTTTCTATTGTACGCTGTGTGTTCCATCCACGAGATATCTGCTGCCGGTGGGGGTTGGCTGTGTGGTCCGAGGGGTGCGATAATGGCAGGAAGGGGTCTGCTTTACAAGACAAGTTGACTCTACATTATTTTCTATTACTGAGGCCATACGCAGTATTCAAGGTTCCTATATATCCGAGGAGGGGATTCAGGTTACTGGACGATGGCCGCCTGCCGTTCTGTAATGTCACGTTCAGGGCTCGGCCGTGACTTTTTTTTTTTCCCATAGATTATATAATCTTTTTATAGATATTTTTTTCCTGCTACGGAAGGGTGGGTTAATGATTACCCTTTTATAGTTATTAACACTGATTATAAAAGTGCAGATCTGTGTGTTCCTGCCCCCACCCGTGTAAATGACCTGGTGTCTCGTGGGTAGATTCAGTGGCCAGGGAATATGTGGTTAGTGGCTGCAGTATCTGGGGGGGGACCGGGTCATTTACCTGCCAAGGTAAAGGGGTCACACGGGATTAGAGAAACATGGCTGCTTTCCTCTACCTGGACGCAGGGAGGTGGAGTGAACAGAGGTGGCAATGTTTGTTGCAAGAAGGCAGCCATGTTGGTTTTTTTTTTTTTTTTTTTTTATCATGGGCAATCTTTTTTTTTTTTTTTTTTTTACGTTGACATGCTAAATGCTTGCTTTCCTCTCGGGTTGGTTCCTTGTAATAAAACACATTTACACAACTATGGACGCACATATAAACCTAAATGTGGACTGGACTGTGCTGCCGTTCCTCTGGTGGAAGCAGAACAACTGGAGGAACCTGCTAAGCACATACTGGTGACTAATGTGACTGTAACAGGTGACATGTCCGGGAGGAGCGCTGCCGATCACATTGGACAAGTAAACATCTGGACTGCGCTCTGGAAGATGCAGCTTTACTCTGCTATTACTAAATGTATCTTCAGCAGTTGCCAGATGGGACGCACACAAATGTGGAGAGCACTGCTATCCGGCCATGGATTTCCTGAAACAAGCGCTGCTTGATAACTCAACTGTAAAATAATAATTTAAAAAAAAAAATGGATATCATAGACCGCAAATGGCTGCGATGACGCGATGGTAACACTAATGTATAGCGCAATCTCCAGTAATGTATGGGACGTAACGTAGATCTAATCCTTGGTTTGTATACCGACGGGCTCTGACGTGGGGTGATGGTTCGTGTCCTACTAAACTTACCAGTTTTCTTTTATTTAGGCGCCTAGTACAGAGAAGCTTCCAGTCATGTATCTCATGGACTCCATTGTTAAAAATGTCGGAAGGAATTATCAAACAGCGTTTGCTAAAAACATAGTTTCCACGTTTGTTAATGTGTTTGAAAAGGTATAGATTCATTATTCTTTCTCATGTTCAATCTAGCTTTTATTTTTGTCGTATAAGTGGGGGTCTGTATAAAGGGTTTATGGTGGTGATGGCAATATTAAGATGTTTTATCATGTCCAGGACCAGGTATTTGTGGGCTGTGATTGTGTGAACACTTCCCTTTCCAGGCAGGGCCTTTCCTGACTTTCACAGGACTGTTTCTGGCATAGTTTAAAGGGATTGTCCTAAACTTTAATATTGGGATAGGTCATCAATATTAGATTGATGGTGGTGTGACACCTGTTACTCCCCGCTGATCAGCTGTTCCCAGTGTCGGTGGACAGATTTGCTTAGGCTGCTTTCACACATCAGTTTTTTGCCATGAGGCACAATCCGGCAAAAACATGAAAAAACGGATCCGGCGTCTATTGCCGCCGGATCCGTTTTTCCCACATAGACTTTCATTAGCGCCAGATTGTGCTGGACAGCCTTGCATTGTCCGGCGGCCGGATGAAACATTGAAGGGAACGATTTTGTCCGGCAAAAAAAAAAACGGAACGTGTCGGATCCGACGCCGTACGGCGTGTTTTATAATGGAAGCCTATGGACACCGGATACGACGTAATGTGGCACAAAACGGATCCAGCCGCTGGATCCATTTTTTTGAACTGTGCATGCTCAGTATCACACCGGATCTGTCAAAAAACTGAAGGAACTGATGGAAAAAACTGATGCAACTGATCCGTTTTTTCGCCGGATCCGTCGCATCAGTTTTTTCGCCAGATCGTGCCTGATGACAACTGATGTGTGAAAGCAGCCTTAGTTGCTGAGTGGGCGCTGTAGGGTACTGCAGAGCTGCCCCTATTCATTTGTATGGGTCCAGAAGTGTTGTACCTGGTCACGACTACTCTGCAGTTCACTGCTCTGCTACTCCGCAACTTGGCACATCCCAGAGCAGCTGATTGGTGTGAGTGCCGGGTATCGCACCGCCGCCGATCTGGTATTGACCCATCCTAAGGAAAAGAAATCAAGATTAAAGTCCCAGACAGCACCTTCAAGCCCTGATTGGACAGGATGTGTTTTGAACAGGGACGTGTCATATTCACATAGTTGTTAATTAACTTCCAGGAGGAGTGACAGAGGACCTTTGATTTAAAGGGAACCTGTCACCAGGATTTCCCCTTTATAAACTGCTGCCAGCGCCAGTGAGCCCTTATATACAATGCTGTATATAAGGGCTCACTGATGCTGGCAGCAGTTTATAAAGGGGAAATCCTGGTGACCGGTTCCCTTCAACTCAAATTACAATACAATATATAAGAGCATAACATAAAGACCTTTTATTCTGACCTGCGGGGCGGTCGGGTCCAGTGGGCATCGCTGGCCTTGGTCTGTCACCTCGTTTTTTTTCCGTCCATCGTCGTTCTCCTTCCCAGCTCCATGTGGCTGACGCATCCTACGTCATCCACACAGAGGCCGCCATTGTGCTCCTGCGCATGCGCATTTCTCTCTGCCCTGCTGAGGGCAGATCAAAGTACTGTAGTGCGCATGCGCGGGCTGTATTTGACCTTTACTCGCGCCTGCGCATTACAGTACTTTTGCTCTGCTCTCAGCATGGCAGATCAAAGTGCGCAGGAGAGCAATGGAGGAGTCTGTGTGGATGACTTGGGATGTGTCATCCACACGGGACTGGGAAGGAGAACAGTGATGGACGGAAGAAACGAGGTGCCAGACAGAGACTAGCGATGCCCACTGGACCCAACCGCCCCGCAGGTAAGGCTAAGTTCACACTTCAGTTGTTTTAAATCCGTCAGGTCCGTCAGCAACGGATCAGTCGTTTTCAAGATGTCAACTGATGCAACGGATGTGTTTTTTTACAGGATTCCTTTCACAGGAATCCTGTGAAAAAACTGATCCGTTGCGTCCGTTACATCCGTTATGCGTCCGTTTTTTGACGGATCAGTCATGATCCGTTTGTGTTTGGGACAGCCCAGGGGGTGTGCCAAACATGCTGGGCATGCTCAGTAGAGCATGACGGAATCCTGCGCTGGATTCCGTCGTAAGACGGATTACGACGGAATCCAGCACCATAGACATACATTACAAGCTTGACGGATGGCAACGGATTCCTGCGCGGCGCGTTTATTTTGACGGCCCGAAAAACGTTACATTCTGCGTTACTCCCCGCTCGGCGGTCAGTCAAAAACGACGGACCGCGACACAGCGGATGCAACGCAGGGTCATCAGTCGCAATCCGTCACTAATAGAAGTCTATGGGGAAATACTGGATTCCTGCAAAATATTTTGCAGGATTCCGTAATTCCTCAAGGCTACGGATTGTGACTGATGCAAAACTGAAGTGTGAACTTAGCCTAAGAATACAGGTGTTTTTTACATAATACAGAGTGGCCTGAGCTCTTATATACAGCATTCTAGAATATTGTGTATAAGGGCTCACTAAGGGAAAATCCTGGTGACAGATTCCCTTTAAAGGAAATCTCTGCCCCCCCCCTCCCCCTTTTGTTATCAATCAGCAATGAGCTTATTAAAATACTTACTGGTTGCCATTTTTGGCCATTTCTGTTCCCCTCCTGCATCACATGAGCTCACACAGCGACTTCTTTGTGGACCATAAGTCTGGGATTCAGAATGAGGTCCGTGAACAGACAGTCATGTGAAGCAGGAGCTAGAACAGGCCGGTAAGCGGGGAGTAAAGCCTAAAGAGCGCTAGTCACCAATTGTCTTCCATTATACTCTGTAAACAAGCAAATGTGATGCAGACTGGTCTGGTAAGTATTTATTTTATTCTACTCTACTCTACAGACACACATTGCTGATTGATAACAAATGGGATCATAAAAAAAAAATAATTGTCAGATTTGTCCTTTTTAAAACAAAAATGAGCAGAAGTAATAGATTATTAATAAATAGAAATGTTGCAGTAAAGTTGACGGATCCCTTGGTGTATGCTCATGGCTAAATCACGTGGTATACAGGGCGGAGAAGATACTAATCCAGTCCCAAGTGAATAATTACAGATGAATTATGACTTTGTAACCTGGGACAGGGCGTTGGGATCTTGCTTTAGTCATCTATTTGAGCTTCTGGCATTTGTGGGTTTTTTTATGTACTTTTTGCCTGGTGTAAATGTCACTGTTCTCCTGAATCAGGCGTTTGTTTTCTTTTTTTTCTTGTGATATGTTCCATCCCTCCTCTTCTTTGTGTATGTAAATCTAGTGGTTTTAGCCACCTGGTCGTGGCGCAGAAGAGCGGCATGCCACGCCATATTGGCCATGAGTAGATTTACATGCTGGGAAGAGGTTTTCACTGCAGAATAATCTGCTGTAAATACTGTGTACATGCCCTAAACCTAGCTAAACAACGCCAGATTCAGGAGAAATACGCTGGGATAAAAAAAAAAAGACTCCTTTATGGCAAGTGATTGTTTGTTTGTTTCTGAGCTGCAATACCAGTAAGTAAACGCAGACAGTAACATACAAGTGTGAGAATGAATCTGCTGCCGTCTGTCAATACACAATGTTTCTCTCGTTTCCAGGTGGATGAAAACACTAGAAAAAGCTTATATAAATTAAGGTCTACATGGGATGAAATATTTCCCTCCAAAAAACTGTACGCGCTCGATGTACGGGTCCAGCAAGTGGACCCAGCGTGGCCCATCAAACCGTTACCTCCAAATATCAATTCACCCAGTATCCATGTGAATCCCAAATTCCTTAACAAAGTAAGTACAGGAGCCGCATTTACATTATGGTTTGGTTTATTTTATTTTTCTATTTTTCTTTGTGGGCCACCTTGAGAATGATTGATTGATTGATTGATTGATTTCTTTTTTTCTCCTTATATTTTTAAAACTTTTTTTTTCTTTCCCCCCCCCAATAGTCAGATGAAGCCTCTAAGAGTGCCACTCCAGCGCCAAAACCGGCACCAGTGCCAAAACCGGCCCCAGCGCCTCGCGCCCCACCCGTGGTTGCAGAGGTCCAGAAGTCGGCGCTGTCCCAGGAGCAGGTGATCCGGCAGCAGCTGCTGATGAAACAGAAACAGTTGTTAGAACTGCAACAAAAGAAGCTGGAGCTGGAACTGGAGCAAACAAAGGCGCAGCTGGTGAGTGAGGGGTTAACACCAGCTTATAGACACTGGTTTCCAGCTGGTCAGCATCCACCGAAACAGCTCACATGATGATCAGTTGTGTGTAGGATATAATACAGTGCCTTGAAAAAATATTCATACCCCGTGCACGGTTCCATAACTTTTCATATCACACACAGAAAGTTAAATGTATTTTATTGGGATTTTATGTGATATACCAACGCTAAGTAACAAGTATTTGTGAAGTGATACATGGGTTTTCTATTTTCAAAATCTGAAAATTGTCACTTACATTTATACTCGGCCTCCTGTAGTCTCCCAAGTGACCAATTGCCTCCAGAAGTCAATATACTCCTACATCGAGCCTGTCCGACCTGCTCGATTCGAGCATTTTAGTGCCCGCTCATCACTAATCACTACACATATCACCAAATGTTTGTTATAGCCTCTCGATAACGTATTAGGCTGGGGCCACACGAGCACTACCGTGAGTGCATCGCCTGACACTCTGCTCCCGCTCTGCTGGAGTGTGAGCTGAGTTTCATGCCACCGTGATGCGATCCTGCGATCACAGCACAGCTGCGGAGTAGAGAGAGGGACTAATCTCCATTGTCAGCTGATGCGTATATCGCTCCGCACTCCACTGTAATGTGAGTGTAGTGCGAGGTTTTTCTCGCACCCATAGATTTTGTATGGGTTCGAGTGAAAACTAAACTGATTCCACCCGCAGCACACTGCGATTGTTTTCTCAGTCCGATTAGGGCTGAGAAAAAATAGCTCATGGGTGCGATCCCATTGAGTAACATTGGTCCGAGTGGAATGCGATCATCTTCTTTTTTTTTTTTTTTCTTCCCCCTGCATTCCACTCGCTCTGTTTTTCTCGCTGTGTGCCCCTAGCCTTAGGGCTAGGAAATGTGGGTAAAGCAATGATAAGGGATCCAAATTAAGAATAGTCTTTGTCTCTATAAGCCCCCAGCAATCGTCTCTGATCACCCAGCTATTCATTAGGTTTTTCCATGTATTTCACGTAATGGTTAGGTTCACGTAAATGCCATGCTTTCATCATCCAACCCTTTTAAAAGTTTTACGCAGGATCATAGAATATTAGAGTTGGACTTGGAACGGACCTCTTGGGTCATCTAGTCCAACCCCCTGCTCAAAGCAGGATTCACTAAATCATCCCAGACAGATGTCCGTCCAACCTCTTTTTAAAGACTTCCATTGAAGGAGAACTCGCCACCTCTCGTGGTCGCCTGTTCCACTCGTTGATCACTGTCAAAAAGTTTTTTCTAATATCTAATCTGTCTCCTCCCCATCAGTTTCATCCCATTGCTTCTAGTCTTTCCTTGTGAAAATGAGAATAAAACTGATCCCTCTACAGTGTGACAGCCTTTAAGATATTTGTAGACCGCTATTAAGTCTCCTCTCAGTCTTCTGTTTTACAAGCTACACAATTCTAAATCCTGTAACCGTTCCTCATAGGACATGGTTTGCAGACCCGTCACCATTCTGGTCACTCTTCTCTGAACTTGCTCTAGTTTGTTGATGTCTTTTTTAAAATGTGGTGCCCAGAACTGGACACAGTATTCCAGATGAGGTCTGACCAAAGAGGAGTAAAGGGGGATAATGACCACTTGATCTAGATTGTATGCTTCTGTTAATACATCCTAGAATGGTGTTTACCTTTTTTTGCTGCTGCATCACCCTGTTGACTCATGTTCAGTCTGTGATATATTAGTATACCTAAGTCTTTCTTTGTCGCTCCATTGGGAGACCCAGACAATTGGGTGTATAGCTTATGCCTCCGGAGGTCACACAAAGCATTACACTTAAAAGTGTAAACCCCTCCCCTCTGCCTATACACCCCCCCCGTGCATCACGGGCTCCTCAGTTTTATTGCTTTGTGGAAGGAGGCACACATCCACGCAAGCTCCACATTTTAGTCAGCAGCAGCTGCTGACTATATCGGATGGAAGAAAAGTGGGCCCATACAGGGCCCCCAGCATGCTCCATTCTCACCCCACTCGGGTCGGCGGTGCTGTTAAGGTTGAGGTACCCATTGTGGGTACATAGGCAGGAGCCACATGCTGTTTTCCTTCCCCATCCCTTAGGGGCTCTGGGTGAAGTGGGATCCTGACCGGTCACCAGGCGCTGGGACCGCGCTCCCTCCGCAGCCCCTGGGGGAATCTGCTGGACAGGAGCCGGGTATCATCAGGGACAAGGCCCTGCGACTCTGAGGTACTCTGTGTCCCCTTGGGGACGGCGCATAGTGCGCCTGGGTAATAGACACTGCAGCAGCTGCTGGGTGTGTTAGTGCGCCGGGACTACCGCGCTGGCCGCGCTTGTTTGCCGGCCGCGCTTATAACTTCAGTCCCCGGCTTTTGCGGCCTAGTGCCGCATATTCCCGCCCCCGGGCCTGCCAGTCAGGGGTAAGGGCGGGACGCTGCACTGGACGTCAGCGCTGAGGGCAGGAGCATACTTTGTATCCTCCTCCCCCCTCACTGAGCACCGTGGGGCACCAGATTCCCGCACTTTTACAGGCACGCCCACGGCCCCCTCCTCCTCTCTGAACGCCGGCAGCCATTGCTACAAGACGCTGGAGAACTTCAGAGGGGAGACAACTGAGCTCCACAGCTCTGGGAGGCCCAGGCAGGGATCTGGTGGTCACACAACCGCTGGGAGCGGTCGGTAAGCCGCACCTGTTACTAGGTGCTGGTCCCCCTGGGTGCTGAATTGTATATTTATATGCTTATAGTGTATACATTTACTCTGTACGGCCTCACTGTTAGCGTTTGGCTATATACCCTCACTGATTATTCTAAGAGGAGAAACAGCATGTCGTCTGCAAAAAGCAAGGGTACCAAAGCACAGGCTTACTTTGCAACCTGTACCTCATGTGCGGCAATGCTTCCTGCAGGTTCCACCTACCCTCATTGTGTGCAATGCTCGGCCCCTGTGACACTCACTCAGCCGGAGTCTCAGCCACTGGTGGGACCCCCGGCCCAGGTGGAACCTCCGGCCCCCACTGTCCAGGTGACAGGGACAGAGTTTGCAGTATTTGCTGACAAACTTTCTGAGTCTATGGATAGATGGTCTGCTAAGATACTGGAAGCTTTGCAGTCCAGACCTGTAACACAGGCCCCGGGCACTGTTGATTCATTGCCCCCATGCCCCCCTCGGTCGGAGCAGCAAAGAGCTCCTGGGTCAACTCATAGGTCCCACGAGAAGGACTCCGACACGGACCGCAGTCCCAGACCGACGAAGCGGGCTCGCTGGGAGCGTCCCTCGACTTCATCACACTGTTCAGGGTCTCAGCATGAGGACTCTCTGGAGGATGAAGCAGATGCGGCAGATCAGGACTCTGATCCTGACGCCGCGCTTAACCTTGATACGCCTGAAGGGGACGCCATAGTAAACGACCTTATAGCGTCAATCAATCAGGTGTTAGATCTTTCTCCTCCACCCCTTCCGATTGAGGAGTCAGCTTCTCAGCAGGAGAAATTTCATTTTAGGTTTCCCAAACGTACACGGAGTGCGTTTCTTGATCATTCCGACTTCAAAGACGCTGTCCAGAAGCACCGAGCTTTTCCGGATAAGCGCTTTACTAAGCGACTTCATGACACACGTTATCCCTTCCCCCCTGACGTAGTCAAGGGTTGGGCCCAGTGTCCCAAGGTGGATCCTCCAGTCTCTAGACTGGCGGCCAGATCCATAGTTGCAGTGGCAGATGGTGCATCACTCAAGGATGCCACTGACAGGCAGATAGAGCTCCTGATGAAATCCATCTATGAGGCTATCGGCGCGTCCTTTGCTCCGGCATTTGCTGCCGTATGGGCACTACAAGCTATCTCAGCTTGTCAGTCTGAGATTAATGCACTCACACGAGCCGCGACTCCGCAGGTTGTGTCATTAACCTCTCGGGCGTCGGCGTTTGCGTCCTACGCCATGAATGCGGTCCTAGACTCTGCGAGCCGTACAGCGGTAGCATCCGCCAATTCAGTGGCAGTCCGCAGGGCCATGTGGCTACGTGAATGGAAGGCAGACTCTGCTTCCAAGAAGTTTTTAACCGGTTTGCCGTTTTCTGGCGACCGCCTGTTTGGCGAGCAATTGGATGAAATCATTAAACAATCCAAGGGTAAGGACTCGTCCTTACCCCAGTCCAAACCTAACAGACCTCAACAACGGAAGGTACAATCGAGGTTTCGGTCCTTTCGGCCCTCAGGCAGGTCTCAATTCTCCTCGTCCAACAGGCCTCAAAAGGATCAGAGGAACTCGGATTCATGGCGGTCTAAGGCACGTCCTAAAAAGACCGCCGGAGGAACCGCTCCCAAAGCGGCCTCCTCATGACTTGCGGACTCCCCAAACCGCATCCTCGGTCGGTGGCAGGCTCTCCCGCTTTTGCGACGCCTGGTTCCCACATGTCCAAGACCGATGGGTGAGAGACATTCTGTCTCACGGTTACAGGATAGAGTTCAATTCTCGTCCTCTGACTCGATTCTTCAGAACATCTCCGCCCCCCGAGCGAGCCGATGCTCTTCTTCAGGCGGTGAACTCTCTGAAGGCAGAAGGAGTAGTTATCCCCGTTCCCCTTCAGCAATGGGGTCACGGTTTTTACTCCAACTTGTTTGTCGTACCAAAAAAGGACGGATCTTTTCGTCCCGTCCTGGACCTCAAACTGCTCAACAAACACGTGAAAACCAGACGATTCCGGATGGAATCTCTCCGCTCAGTCATCGCCTCGATGTCCCAAGGAGACTTCCTAGCCTCAATCGACATCAAGGATGCTTATCTCCACGTGCCGATTGCACCAGAGCATCAGCGCTTCCTGCGTTTCGCCATCGGGGACGAACACCTTCAGTTCGTGGCATTGCCTTTCGGCCTGGCAACAGCCCCACGGGTCTTCACCAAGGTCATGGCAACAGTGGTTGCAGTCCTACACTCTCATGGACACTCAGTGATCCCTTACTTAGACGATCTTCTTGTCAAGGCCCCCTCTCGGGTGGCATGCCAACACAGCCTGAACATTGCTCTGGAGACACTCCAGAGGTTCGGGTGGATCATCAATTTCCCAAAGTCAAAACTGACACCGACACAATCGCTGACATATCTCGGGATGGAGTTTCACACTCTCTCAGCGATAGTGAAACTTCCGCTGGACAAACAACGATCACTACAGACAGGGGTGCGATCTCTCCTCCGAGCCCAGTCGCACCCCTTGAGACGCCTCATGCACTTCCTAGGGAAGATGGTGGCAGCAATGGAGGCAGTTCCATTTGCACAGTTTCATCTGCGTCCTCTTCAATGGGACATTCTCCGCAAATGGGACAGGAAATCGACGTCCCTCGACAGGAACGTCTCCCTTTCTCGGGCAGCCAAGGCATCCCTTCAGTGGTGGCTTCTTCCCACTTCTTTGTCGAAGGGGAAATCCTTCCTGCCCCCATCCTGGTCTGTGGTCACGACGGACGCGAGTCTGTCAGGGTGGGGAGCGGTCTTCCTCCACCACAGGGCTCAGGGTACCTGGACTCAGCCAGAGTCCTCCCTTCAGATCAATGTTCTGGAGATAAGGGCAGTGTATCTAGCCCTGAAGGCGTTCCAGCCGTGGCTGGAAGGCAGGCAGATCCGAATTCAGTCGGACAACGCCACGGCGGTGGCATACATCAACCACCAAGGCGGCACGCGCAGTCGGCAAGCCTTCCAGGAAGTTCGGCGGATTCTGCTGTGGGTGGAAGCCACAGCCTCCACCATCTCCGCAGTACACATCCCGGGCGTGGAAAACTGGGAAGCGGACTTTCTCAGTCGCCAGGGCATGGACGCAGGGGAATGGTCTCTTCACCCGGACGTGTTTCAAGAGATCTGTTGCCGCTGGGGGAAGCCGGACGTCGACCTAATGGCGTCCCGGCACAACAACAAGGTCCCGGCATTCATGGCACGGTCTCAAGATCACAGAGCTCTGGCGGCAGACGCCTTAGTTCAGGATTGGTCGCAGTTTCAACTGCCTTATGTCTTTCCTCCTCTGGCACTGCTGCCCAGAGTGTTACGCAAGATCAGGTCCGACTGCCGCCGCGCCCTCCTCGTCGCCCCAGACTGGCCAAGGAGGTCGTGGTACCCGGATCTGTGGCATCTCACGGTGGGTCAACCGTGGGCACTACCAGACCGACCAGACTTGCTGTCTCAAGGGCCATTTTTCCATCTGAATTCTGCGGCCCTCAACCTGACTGTGTGGCCATTGAGTCCTGGATCCTAGCGTCTTCAGGGTTATCTCAAGAGGTCATTGCCACTATGGGACAGGCCAGGAAACCAACGTCCGCCAAGATCTACCACAGGACGTGGAGAATCTTCTTATCCTGGTGCTCTGATCAGGGTTTTATTCCATGGCCATTTGCCTTGCCCACTTTTCTGTCTTTCCTTCAATCCGGAATGGAAAAGGGGCTGTCTCTCGGCTCTCTTAAGGGACAAGTCTCGGCGCTCTCTGTATTTTTTCAAAAGCGTCTAGCAAGGCTTCCGCAAGTACGCACGTTCCTGCAGGGGGTTTGCCACATAGTCCCCCCTTACAAGCGCCCGCTAGAACCCTGGGATCTGAACAGGGTGCTAATGGCTCTTCAGAAACCACCTTTCGAGCCAATGAGAGATATTTCTCTTTCTCGCCTCTCGCAGAAGGTGGTCTTCCTAGTGGCAGTCACATCACTTCGCAGAGTGTCTGAGCTAGCTGCACTGTCATGCAAAGCTCCCTTCCTGGTGTTTCACCAGGACAAGGTGGTTCTGCGTCCGGTTCCGGAATTTCTCCCGAAGGTGGTATCCCCTTTTCATCTCAATCAGGATATCTCCTTACCTTCTTTTTGTCCTCATCCAGTTCACCAATGTGAAAAGGATTTGCACTTGTTAGATCTTGTGAGAGCACTCCGGCTCTACATTTCTCGTACGGCGCCCCTGCGCCGCTCGGATGCGCTCTTTGTCCTTGTCGCTGGCCAGCGTAAAGGGTCGCAGGCTTCCAAGTCAACCTTGGCTCGGTGGATCAAGGAACCAATTCTTGAAGCCTACCGTTCTTCTGGCCTTCCGGTCCCTTCAGGACTGAAAGCCCATTCTACCAGAGCCGTGGGTGCGTCCTGGGCATTGCGGCACCAGGCTACGGCTCAGCAGGTGTGTCAGGCGGCTACCTGGTCGAGTCTGCACACTTTCACGAAGCACTATCAGGTGCATACCTATGCTTCGGCAGATGCCAGCTTAGGTAGGCAAGTCCTCCAGGCGGCGGTTGCCCACCTGTAGGAAGGGGCCGTCTTTCGGCTCTATTACCGGGGTATTCTTTACCCACCCAGGGACTGCTTTTGGACGTCCCAATTGTCTGGGTCTCCCAATGGAGCGACAAAGAAGAAGGGAATTTTGTTTACTTACCGTAAATTCCTTTTCTTCTAGCTCCAATTGGGAGACCCAGCACCCGCCCCTGTTCCCTTCGGGCTGTTGTTCTTTTGTGTACACATGTTGTTCATGTTGAATTGTTCTTTGGTTCATGGTTTAAGTTCTCCGAACATCCTTCGGATTGAATTTACCTTAGACCAATTTATAAGTTTCCTCCTTCCTGCTTTTGCACCAAAACTGAGGAGCCCGTGATGCACGGGGGGGTGTATAGGCAGAGGGGAGGGGTTTACACTTTTAAGTGTAATGCTTTGTGTGACCTCCGGAGGCATAAGCTATACACCCAATTGTCTGGGTCTCCCAATAGGAGCTAGAAGAAAAGGAATTTACGGTAAGTAAACAAAATTCCCTTCTTTTCACACACACACACACACACACACACACACACACACACACACACACACACACACACACACACGTGTATATGTCTTTTTCACACATGCTGTTGGATAGCTCTATCCCTCCCATGTTGTATATGCTCTTTTCACATGTGGTGATTGTGATTAATACAGGGGGGGGGGGGTTGAGTAATGGATGTATGCACTGGAGGTATAGAAATGTTCACATTTGTCTTCTTGTATCTAGGCCAGCAGTTCGAGCTCTGTGTCTGCACCTACAAAACCAGAGGTTCCTCAGCTGTCTCTGAAGACCTTGCCGCCACCCTCCACTCATAGTGACAAAGGAAAATCGTCGGTGCCTCCTCAGCCCATCGAGAAGCCTGCTGTACCAACCAGAGACCCTCGACTTAACAGAAATAGTCAGCATTCAACACATTCAAAGGACCAAGGGTCTAAAAAAGATGTCAAAGCAAATCTACATCCTCCTGAGCCTAAAGCTGCGAAACCTGCAGCTACCGAGAAAGTAAGCTCCTCTACAAAGCAAGAAAAGAGCAAGACAAGCGAGAAGTTGTCCAAAAAGGAAAGTGTTCACACAGATCATAAAGGTAAAGCAAAGTCCCCTTCTCCGATGAAAGCTAAAGTACCGCATGCCAAGGACTCAAAATCAACTGACTCCGATGCGAGTAAGCGAGACCCGAGAATACGCAAGCACATCCGGGATAAAGCCGATGAGAAACCCGAAGAAATAAAGGAAAAAAGGCGAAGCACAGAGAAAAAAGAGGATCACAAATCTTCTGAGCATCGCCAGTCTGGAAACAGGAGCAAGATTGCGAACGGCATACAGAAAAGTGAGCCAAGTGTGAATGCCGGTGACAAACAGACAACAAAACCGAGCAGAGGCCCTGGACGAAAGAGATCACGATCGCGCTCCCCAAAAACCCGATCACCAGTGCTGTCACCCAAGAGAAGAGACAGGCGGTCACCGGCCAAAAGAAGGCAAAGAAGCCTGTCCCCAATTCCTTCACTCCTAAAACCCGGCAAGGTGCGTCAGCCTGGCGGGAAACTGTCTCATTCAGAAGAGTTCCCACCAAGTACACGAGATGAGCGGAGTAAAAGAATCCCTAAGATGGATGCCCGAGATAGCAGAAGGCAGAAGAAAAGCTCGGAGGAAAGATCGCAGGATCCCGCGACTCAGACGTCTATGAGGTCCAGCTCCGAGCCAAAAGAAAATGTGGCAAACTGGCAAGAGTCAAAGGCCAGCAAGAGATGGAGGCCCAGCTGGGAGGACAGTAAGACGTAAGTAACATGCCGCTCTCTTACTGGTTAATGGAGCGGACAAGGGTCTTCCCTGACTGATCCATGTCTTCATTGCAGCTCACAAAGCGGAGACCACCATCAGGGTAACAGGACCCCACACGCAAGACATCGAGACAGCTGGTCGAACAAGGGCATGGTCTCCCCTCGGACGCCCAAGCAGCAGGCATGGCTCAGCGTAGATGCCAATCTAAAAATCCCTAAGGAATTAACAAGCGCAAGCAAAGGCGAACTGCTGAAAAAGGTAAGTGGGTAATGTCTTGGGAGCTGCGAGGGTCCTCGGAGTCAGATAGCCACTGGTCACAACATAGCGGCATATTCCTAGCAATTTTCTAACTTTTTTAGATGGTAAGAGCCCTTAAGTGATTACTTGGACATTAGGAGTGGGGTAAAGAGGAGAAAGTGTCTAGCAAGAGGTGCCAAATTATCATATAGCATATGACATGGAGGGGGGGGGCGACTTGGTGCAGATTTTGCCTGTCCTTAACTGTTACGTTAGTGTCTTTATCATCCCGCCATTTGGGCGGGATGGGGCCAGAGTATGACCTTGCCATTTGGGCGGGATGGGGCCAGAGTATGACCTTGCCATTTGGGCGGGATGGGGCCAGAGTATGACCTTGCCATTTGGGCGGGATGGGGCCAGAGTATGACCTTGCCATTTGGGCGGGATGGGGCCAGAGTATGACCTTGCCATTTGGGCGGGATGGGGCCAGAGTATGACCTTGCCATTTGGGCGGGATGGGGCCAGAGTATGACCTTGCCATTTGGGCGGGATGGGGCCAGAGTATGACCTTGCCATTTGGGCGGGATGGGGCCAGAGTATGACCTTGCCATTTGGGCGGGATGGGGCCAGAGTATGACCTTGCCATTTGGGCGGGATGGGGCCAGAGTATGACCTTGCCATTTGGGCGGGATGGGGCCAGAGTATGACCTTGCCATTTGGGCGGGATGGGGCCAGAGTATGACCTTGCCATTTGGGCGGGATGGGGCCAGAGTATGACCTTGCCATTTGGGCGGGATGGGGCCAGAGTATGACAGGCTGTATGTGTGTAGTGTGCTGCTCTATAGCCCGCAGGCAAACGTTCATCAGCCTTAACGTGTTACCATTTATTTATTGCAGGCCAATGAGCGCCTGACATCGGGGGAGATTTCTCAGGATGAGTTCCTTGTG
The DNA here is from genome assembly GCF_048569485.1 of Anomaloglossus baeobatrachus. Lineage (NCBI taxonomy): Eukaryota > Metazoa > Chordata > Amphibia > Anura > Aromobatidae > Anomaloglossus > Anomaloglossus baeobatrachus. The sequence goes on from NC_134354.1 coordinate 769,249,792, forward strand.
GTCGCTCACCAAATCTGCCAACTCTTCCAATACCAAGAAGAGAAGGAAAGATACAGTGTATGGGACAGTCCTACGGATGACACCAAGGGTGGGCGCAAGAAGCCGCTCCTGTCCAATGCAGAGTTAAATTATTACGAGCATAAAGCAAAGCTAAGGAGGACTCAGGTTCAGCACTTCATGGATGGCTTCCTTGATATGGATGAAATGGATCTGGACAGCAGAGGAAGCGAGCTGGAGGAATTAATCCCAAGGGGTATGTCACCGGAAACGCGGCCCCTCACAGATGAGCTGCTACATGATATTCACAGGAGACACGACGATCAGAGAGAGCTTTCTACAGGTGGGTTTCCTCTTTGACATTCTTCTTGGGTCGGCTTTGCTTTTCTTTTTCTATCGGTCTTCTTTCCTTTTTGTCCTCATTGCATTTTTTTCTTCTATTACTGAAGGTTTACGAGAAGAACAGAGGCCGTCGTACAATGAACAGTTTCCCCCCAAGAGATCCCGATACGATGAAGCTGAACAGATCTTTGACGATAAAGCACGAATTGGAAAGGACGGCGTGCAACATGTCGCTCTGCTCGACGAGCGAAGACCATTGCTTGATTCCCCATCTCTGTTACCTGGCCCCAGCGGCAAAGGATTCGAAGATCCCATTAATGTATTAAACGCAAGAGTGGATTCTCCTGCCAAATCCTGCACACTGTTTGAAGAGCCGTCAGGACTGAGAGCGGACCCACTTTTTGACAACGAATTAGTTGACACTCAAAGATTTGACAATTTGCCCGGGCCACCTATTAACCAACTCGTGCAGAGGTTTGAAGGACCGAATCTGATGGTTCCTAATCCCCCAATTGGAAACCAAATGATGGAAGTCTTACAAGATTCACCTTTAGGTCCACCGAGATTTGAAGGACCACAGAGTAGGCATATGGGTGGTTTTGATGGGCCACCAGGAGCACCGTCACGATTTGATGGCTTACAACCTGTGGAGGCTGCAAGGTTTGAAGGTGGGTTAGGCCCACAAAGGTTTGATACTGGATCTGGACTACCAAATTTCGAGAGCCACCAAAGATTCGAAGGTCCTCAGAGATTTGACGGTGGTGGATTAGGACCAGGAACTCAGAGATTTGATGGTGTATTAGGACCTCAGAGATTTGATGGTGGATTAGGACCTCAGAGATTTGATGGTGGATTAGGACCTCAGAGATTTGATGGACCTACCCGACCTTTGCTACAGCAGAGGTTTGAGGGTCCACACAACACACCGATGCGGTTTGAGCAACCAGTGCGATTTGACACCATTGGTGGGCAACCTATGCGCTTTGATGGTCCTCATGGACCAAGGTTTGACACTGCTCCAAATGTCAGGTTTGATGGACCTCCTGGTCCCAGGTTCGATGGTCCCAGGTTTGATGGCCTGCCAGGTCCTAGGTTCGATGGGCCTCTAGGAGCTGGAAGGTTTGACCCAAGTCCACAACCTATAATGCGATTTGATGGCCCAATGGGGCAGAACATACCAAGGTTTGAAAATCCACAAGTACATAGATTTGAGAACCAACCACTCCACGTGCCGCGATTCGATGTCATCCCTGGGCAGCCTTGTCAAAGATTTGATGGTCCACCTGGACACCAGACCCCACCAAGATTTGATGGACCCATACAAATGCAACAGCAGCGGTTTGAGGGACTGATGCCTCAGCGATTTGACGGTCCGAATCCACAGCCGCGATTTGACGGTCCGAATCCACAGCCGCGATTTGACGGTCCGAATCCACCGCTGCGATTTGACGGTCTGAATCCACCGCCGCGATTTGACGTGCCTGTCGTACATCCGGGGCCACGGTTTGATAACTTATCGTCTACACCTATCAGGCAAAACGTTCCACCGTTTGGGCAGACTGTGCCATTTGAGCAGCAAAATATGTTTCCTGGGCAATTTCAAAGGCCGGATCAAAGGTTCGATCTGCCCCAGGGCCCCGGATTCTCCGGTCCACCAGCCCCTGGGGTGCAAGGATTTCCTAATCAACTTTCGAGACCAGCTGGACCCTTCTTTGATGATAAAAATCCACAAGGTCCTGGATTTGGACACTTCAATATGCCTGGTGGAAATCTGCCGCCAAATCCACCGGTGAGTGATGGATATTGTGTTTATATTTGGAAATGCTTTAGTTGTAGTAATATAGCATGTTCATCTGTGAGTATGTGGGGTGGGCTTGCAGTAGGATTACAGCGCTTTGGTGGTCCTGTTTTATGTAATTGACTCATTGTATAATGAAAGGTTTCTAGTTATCCTATAAAGGGAAGATGTATGCCATAAGATAGCTTGGTCTGTGGGGTTTGATCTCCTCACGGTCGTGATAGTGATAGTCTCCCCCCCCTCCTCCAGTCATCAGATTGGGGTCCCAAGTTCAGACTTTTTTTTTTTTTTTTTTTTGTGCTTTAGTCATAGCGATCATGTGGGTTCAGGTGCTATACCCACGCGATCACCGCTGGGTCTCCGGATGATCTTCCAGCTGAGACCAGGCTCTCACTGCCCGTAGCGGTGCCCGCGCCGCTCCTGCCAGTCTAACCCCCTGGATGTTGCAATCAATGTGATTGCAGCATTCGGGAGGCAGGGAGAGGAATCTCTTACCTCTCCCTGATGATCGGGTCACTGTGATCGCATTACAGGGACCCGATCGCCATCACGGACGCGGTCACTGCCCTGGTAACCCAGAGTTGTCACCTATGTCACTGAGGTTCCCTGCAGCCTCATCTTGCGGGACCTTGGTGTAGGAAACCCCGGTGACATCACAAGCTGAACAGCGTTCATGCCGGTGGATCTGCAGGAAACCCCTGTTACCACACAAGCTGAACAGCGTTCATGCCGGTGGATCTGCAGGAAACCCCTGTGACCTCACAAGCTGAACAGCGTTCATGCCGGTGGATCTGCAGGAAACCCCTGTGACCTCACAAGCTGAACAGCGTTCATGCCGGTGGATCTGCAGGAAACCCCTGTGACCTCACAAGCTGAACAGCGTTCATGCCGGTGGATCTGCAGGAAATCCCGGTGACCTCACAAGCTGAACAGCGTTCATGCCGGTGGATCTGCAGGAAACCCCTGTGACCTCACAAGCTGAACAGCGTTCATGCCTGTGGATCTGCAGGAAATCCCGGTGACCTCACAAGCTGAACAGCGTTCATGCCTGTGGATCTGCAGGAAACCCCAGTGACATCACAAGCTGAACAGCGTTCATGCCGGTGGATCTGCAGGAAACACCGGTGACCTCACAAGCTGAACAGCGTTCATGCCGGTGGATCTGCAGGAAACCCCTGTGACCTCACAAGCTGAACAGCGTTCATGCCGGTGGATCTGCAGGAAACCCCGGAGATCCGTCGGCATGAACTTTATGCACCTTGTGACGTCACTGGATTTCCCTGCAGAGACCGCAAGATGAGGACATGACTGCAGGGAACTCCAGTGATGTCATAAAAGCACATAAAATCTCAAAAAAAACAAACAAAAAACCGTAGGCATTGGACATGCTTGTTTTTTTTTTTTTGTTTGTTTTTTCTCCTGCTACTTTCGCTGACTCCATTCAAGTAAATTGGTGAAAAAAAGCAGGAAAACACAATTCACATGCGGCTTCATTTTACGGTCAACAAAAACTGCAAAGAAACAAGTAGTAACGTGGGCACCGCAAGTCTCATAGACTTTGCTGGGATGCTTTTTAGTTGCTTTTATTGATTGATTTAAAAAAAGCAAGAAAAAAAAATGCCGCATGGGCACAAGGCCGTAGACTGCCAAGTCATTCATTCTGTCTGGGATACGCTGTGACCAGAGCAGTTGTGGAGAACTGAGGACTGCTCATCCGAACCAAGGGGGGGGGGTCGGGAGAGACCTCACACAGCCAAATCATGGGCTGACCACTACCTGTTCTGTATGGAGGCGACTTTTTTTTTTTTTTATTTTTTTTTATATTTTGCTCCGGTTCCTGCACAACCAGATTTCATGGGAAAGATGTCACATAAAGACCTATTAATGAAAAGAAAAAAAATACATATTTCTTCGGCGCTCCATTGGGAGACCCAGACGATTGGGTGTATAGCTACTGCCTCCGGAGGCCACACAAAGCATTACACTAAAAAGTGTAAGGCCCCTCCCCTTCTGGCTATACACCCCCCGTGGGAACACGGGATGCTCAGTTTTCAAGCTTTGTGCGAAGGAGGTCAGACATCCACGCATAGCTCCACTGTTTAGTCAGCAGTAGCTGCTGACTATATCGGATGGAAGAAAAGAGAGCCCATATAGGGCCCCCAGCATGCTCCCTTCTCACCCCACTTGCGGTTTGTAAGGTTGAGGTACCTATTGCTGGTACGGAGGCTGGAGCCCACATGCTGTTTTCCTTCCCCATCCCCCTGAGGGGCTCTGAGGAAGTGGGATCTTTCCGGCCACCAAGCCCTGAGGCCGGGCTCCATCCACAGACCCATAGAACCTGCTGGATGCCGAGCGAGGTACCGTTCAGGGACAAGGCCCTGCAACATTAAGGTACTCTGTGTCCCCGTATGGCAGGCACGCACACTCCAGGCTTGCTGGGTGTGCTAGTGCGCCGGGGACTGAAGCGCTGCGCGCTGGGGTTATAGTCCCTACAGATTACTGGGGGATTTTGTTGTGTTGGGGGACTGCCGCGCCGACCGCCCCCTGGAGCGGCGGCGCAGCTGAGACTTGTAGTGCGCCGGGGACGCGCCGACCGCGCTTTTACGGCGGCGGCGTTTCTAACTCTAGTCCCCGGCTTTTGCGGCCTAGCTCCGCTTCGTTCCCGCCCCCACCCTGTCAATCAGGGTAAGGGAGAGACGCTGTACAATCGTCAGCGCCGAGGGCTGGAGCCTTATTTACATGCTCCAGCCCTCTCACTAGGCACAGTGGGACGCAGGCTTCCCGCTCTTTGTCTGTATACGCCCAGGGCCCGCCCCCCCCTCCACAGGACGCCGGCAGCCATTCCTGCATGCAGTCTGGCTGGAGGAAGGACACAGGCTCTGGGAGACTCAGACTAGGGATTTCTGGCGACCACACACCCGCGTTTAGCGGGCGGTAAGCAGCACATTAGTGCTGGCCCCACTTGTGCCACAGTGTTATATTGGTGTACTTTTTCCTGTACCAGATATATATATATATATATATATATATATATATATATATATATATATATATATATATATATATATATATATATATATATATATATATATATATATATATATATATACTACACTGGACGGTCGCTTCTTGGCTGTATACCCTGTATTGCTCTGAGGAGACAACAACATGTCATCCACAAAACGCAAGGGTGCCAAGGCACGGGCTGTATACACTGCTTGTACAGCATGTGGGGCTAATCTACCGGCAGGCTCCAACGACTCCCATTGTGTGCAATGTTCAGTCCCAGTGGCACTTCGTCAGCCAGAGCCTATGATGGTAGTAGCCCAGGCAGAGTCGCCTGTGAACCCTGCCCCGGTGACGGGGACAGAATTTGCAGTCTTTGCTGATAAAATGTCTGTGACTATGACAAAAATCCTGGAGACCTTGCAGTCCAGGCCAGTTGCGCAGACCATGGACACTGCTGTGTCTATGCTCCCCGGTCCCCCTCAGTTGGAACTAATCCGTACTTCAAGGGGGTCCCAGGCATCACAGGCTGAAGACTCTGACTCGGATGACGGTCCCAGTCACCCTAAGCGAGCTCGCTGGGAAAGACCCTCCACGTCATCACGCGGGTCAGGGTCTCAGCGAGAATTGTCTCTGTATGGTGAGACAGAGGTGGGTGATCAGGAGTCTAGTCCTGACACCGCTCTCAATCTGGATACGCCAGATGGTGACGCCATGGTAAATGACCTTATAGCGGCCATCAATAGGCTGTTGGATATTTCTCCCCCAGCCCCTTCAGCAGAGGAGGCAGCTGCCCAGCAGGAGAAATTCCATTTCCTGTATCCCAAGCGTAAATTGAGTACTTTTCTGGACCACTCTGACTTCAGAGAATCAATCCAGAAACACCATGCTTATCCGGACAAGCGTTTTTCCAAACGTCTTAAGGATACACGTTATCCCTTTCCCCCTGACGTGGTCAAACGCTGGACCCAGTGTCCAAAAGTGGACCCTCCAATATCCAGGCTTGCAGCTAGATCCATAGTTGCAGTGGAGGATGGGGCTTCACTTAAAGATGCCAATGACAGACAAATGGACCTTTGGTTGAAATCTGTCTATGAAGCTATCGGCGCGTCGTTTGCTCCAGCATTCGCGGCCGTGTGGGCACTCCAAGCTATTTCAGCTGGTCTGGCACAGGTGGACTCTCTCATACGTCCAGCAGTGCCGCAAGTGGCGTCCTTAACTACGCAAATGACTGCGTTTGCGACCTATGCTATCAATGCGGTACTGGACTCTACGAGCCGTACCTCAATGGCATCCGCCAACTCTGTAGTTTTGCGCAGGGCCTTGTGGTTAAAAGAATGGAAAGCAGATTCTGCTTCTAAAAAATGTTTAACCAGCTTGCCATTATCTGGAGACAGACTGTTTGGTGAGCAATTGGCGGAAATCATTAAACAGTCCAAAGGGAAGGACTCTTCCTTACCCCAGCCCAGATCAAACAAACCTCAACAGAGGAAGTGGCAGTCGAAGTTTCGGTCCTTTCGAGGCTCGGGCAAGCCCCAATTCTCCTCGTCCAAAGGGACTCAGAAAGAGCAAAGGAGCTCTGATTCCTGGCGGGCTCACTCACGCCCCAAGAAAGCAGCCGGAGGTACCGCTTCCAAGGCGGCGGCCTCATGACTTTCGGCCTCCTCCCTCCGCATCCTCGGTCGGTGGCAGGCTCTTCCGCTTTTGCGACATTTGGCTGCCACAGGTCAAAGACCGGTGGGTAACAGACATTTTGTCTCACGGGTACAGGATAGAGTTCAGTTCTCGTCCTCCGCCTCGGTTCTTCAGAACTTCCCCACATCCCGACCGAGCAGATGCCCTTCTGCAGGCGGTGAATTCTCTAAGAGCAGACGGAGTGGTGGTCCCTGTTCCTCTTCGGGAACAGGGACAAGGTTTTTACTCCAATCTCTTTGTGGTGCCAAAAAAGGACGGCTCATTCCGTCCTGTTCTGGACCTAAAACTGCTCAACAAGCATGTGAACGCCAGGCGGTTCCGGATGGAATCCCTCCGCTCAGTCATTGCCTCAATGTCTCAAGGAGATTTCCTAGCATCAATAGACATCAAAGATGCTTATCTCCACGTGCCGATTGCTACAGAGCACCAACGCTTTCTACGCTTCGTGATAGGAGACGACCATCTTCAGTTCGTAGCTCTGCCATTTGGTCTGGCGACAGCACCACGGGTGTTCACCAAGGTCATGGCGGCAGTGGTAGCAGTCTTGCACTCTCAGGGACACTCTGTGATCCCTTACTTGGACGATCTACTTGTCAAGGCACCATCTCAAGAGGCATGCCAACTCAGCCTGATTGTTACACTGGAGACTCTCCAGACGTTCGGGTGGATCATCAACTTCTCAAAGTCAAATCTGTCACCGACCCAATCACTAACGTATCTTGGCATGGAGTTTCATACTCGCTCAGCGATAGTGAAGCTTCCGCTGGACAAGCAGCGGTCACTACAGACTGGGGTGCAGGCTCTCCTTCAAAGTCAGTCGCACTCCTTAAGACGCCTCATGCACTTCCTCGGGAAGATGGTGGCGGCAATGGAGGCGGTTCCGTTTGCGCAGTTTCATCTGCGCCCACTTCAATGGGACATTCTCCGCCAATGGGACGGGAAGTCAACATCCCTGGACAGGAAAGTCTCCCTTTCCCAGACGGCCAAAGACTCTCTGCAGTGGTGGCTTCTTCCCACCTCATTATCACAGGGAAGATCCTTCCTACCCCCATCCTGGGCAGTGGTCACGACAGACGCGAGTCTGTCAGGGTGGGGAGCAGTTTTTCTCCACCACAGGGCTCAAGGGACGTGGACTCAGCAGGAGTCCACCCTTCAGATCAATGTTCTGGAAATCAGGGCAGTGTATCTTGCCCTACTAGCCTTCCAACAGTGGCTGGAAGGAAAGCAGATCCGAATTCAGTCGGACAACTCAACAGCGGTGGCATACATCAACCACCAAGGAGGGACACGCAGTCGGCAAGCCTTCCAGGAAGTCCGGCGGATCCTGATGTGGGTGGAGGACAGAGCATCCACCATATCCGCAGTTCACATCCCGGGCGTGGAAAACTGGGAAGCAGACTTCCTCAGTCGCCAGGGCATGGACGCAGGAGAATGGTCCCTTCACCCGGACGTGTTTCAGGAAATATGTCGCCGCTGGGGGGTGCCGGACGTCGACCTAATGGCGTCTCGGCACAACAACAAAGTTCCGGCCTTCATGGCACGGTCTCGCGATCAAAGAGCTCTAGCAGCAGACGCCCTAGTGCAAGATTGGTCGCAGTTCCGGCTCCCGTATGTGTTTCCACCTCTGGCACTCTTGCCCAGAGTGCTACGCAAGATCAGATCCGACTGCAGCCGCGTCATACTCGTCGCCCCAGACTGGCCGAGGAGGGCGTGGTACCCGGATCTGTGGCATCTCACGGTCGACCAACCGTGGGCACTACCAGACCGACCAGACTTACTGTCCCAAGGGCCGTTTTTCCATCGGAATTCTGCGGCCCTGAACCTGACTGTGTGGCCATTGAATCCTGGATCCTAGCGTCTGCAGGATTATCCCAAGAGGTTGTTGCCACCATGAGACAGGCTAGGAAGTCCACGTCTGCTAAGATCTACCATAGAACGTGGAGGATTTTCTTATCCTGGTGCTCTGCACAAGGAGTATCCCCCTGGCCATTCCAGTTACCTAATCTTCTTTCCTTCCTGCAAGCTGGGTTGGAAAAGGGCTTGTCGCTCGGCTCCCTTAAAGGGCAAGTCTCGACACTATCCGTGTTTTTTCAGAAGCGTCTAGCACGACTTTCTAAAGTACGTACGTTCCTGCAGGGCGTTTGTCATATCGTCCCTCCATACAGGCGGCCATTAGATCCATGGGATCTAAACAGGGTACTAGTTGCTCTCCAGAAGCCGCCCTTTGAGCCTCTGAAGGATGTTTCACTTTCGCGACTCTCACAGAAAATGGCCTTTCTGGTGGCGGTCACGTCTCTTAGGAGAGTGTCTGAGCTACAAGCGCTGTCATCCAAGGCTCCCTTCCTGGTGTTCCACCAGGACAAGGTAGTGCTGCGCCCCATTCAGGAGTTTCTCCCTAAGGTAGTATCCTCTTTTCATCTTAATCAGGATATCTCCTTGCCTTCCTTTTGTCCTCATCCAGTTCATCGGTATGAAAAGGATTTGCATTTGTTAGATCTGGTGAGAGCACTCAGGATCTACATTTCCCGCACGGCGCCCATGCGCCGCTCCGATGCACTCTTTGTCCTTGTCGCTGGTAAGCGCAAAGGGTCGCAGGCTTCCAAAGCCACCCTGGCTCGATGGATCAAAGAACCAATTCTTGAAGCCTACCGTTCTGCTGGGCTTCCGGTTCCTTCAGGGCTGAAGGCCCACTCAACCAGAGCCGTGGGTGCGTCCTGGGCATTACGACACCAGGCTACGGCTCAACAGGTGTGCCAGGCAGCTACCTGGTCGAGTCTGCACACTGTCACCAAACATTATCAGGTGCATACCTATGCTTCGGCGGACGCCAGCCTAGGTAGAAGAGTCCTGCAGGCGGCAGTTGCCTCCCCATAGGGGAGGGCTGTCTTTGCAGCTCTAACATGAGGTATTTCTTTACCCACCCAGGGACAGCTTTTGGACGTCCCAATCGTCTGGGTCTCCCAATGGAGCGCCGAAGAAGGGAATTTTGTTACTTACCGTAAATTCCTTTTCTTCTAGCTCCTATTGGGAGACCCAGCACCCGCCCTGTTGTCCTTCGGGATTTTTGTTTTTTTCGGGTACACATGTTGTTCATGTTGAACGGTTTTCAGTTCTCCGATGTTACTCGGAGTGAATTTGTTTAAACCAGTTATTGGCTTTCCTCCTTCTTGCTTTAGCACTAAAACTGAGCATCCCGTGTTCCCACGGGGGGTGTATAGCCAGAAGGGGAGGGGCCTTACACTTTTTAGTGTAATGCTTTGTGTGGCCTCCGGAGGCAGTAGCTATACACCCAATCGTCTGGGTCTCCCAATAGGAGCTAGAAGAAAAGGAATTTACGGTAAGTAACAAAATTCCCTTCTTTTCTTTGTCGCTCCATTGGGAGACCCAGACAATTGGGTGTATAGCTTCTGCCTCTGGAGGCCACACAAAGTAATTACACTTTAAAAAGTGTAACCCCTCCCCTCTGCTATACACCCTCCCGTGCATCACGGGCCCCTCAGTTTTTTGCTTTGTGTTGAAGGAGGCACACATTCACGCAAGCTCCACGTTTTAGTCAGCAGCAGCTGCTGACTTTATCGGATGGAAGAAAAGAGGGCCCCTATGGGGCCCCCGGCATGCTCCCTTCTCACCCCACTCAGGTCGGCGGTGTTGTTAAGGTTGAGGTACCCATTGCGGGTACACAGGCTGGAGCCACATGCCGCTTTCCTTCCCCATCCCTTAGGGGCTCTGGGGAAGTGGGATCCTATCCGGTCATCCAGACACTGGGACCGGTCTCCCTCCGCAGCCCCTGGGGGAATCTGCCGGACAGGAGACGGAGTATCGTCAGGGACATGGCCCTGCATCTACAGGTACTCTGTGTCCCCGTTGGGACGGCGCATAAAGCACCTTGGGCCCAGACGCTGCAGCGACTGCGGCGTGGGTATGGGTCCGGGACTACCGCGCCGACCGTGCACTGCCGGCCGGCCGCGGTTTTAACTTTAGTCCCCGGCTTTTGCGGCCTAGTATAGTATTCTCCCGCCCCCAGGCCTGCCAGTCAGGGAAAAGGGCGGGACGGTCGGTATGACGCCGACAGTGAGGGCTGGAGTACACTGAGCTGTCCTCCGCCCCCCTCACTACTCACGCTGGGGCACCAGATTCCCGCACTTTTGTGACTACGCCCACGCCTCCCTCCTCCTCTGAGAACGCCGTCAGCCATTTTTTCAGCACATTCTGCGGTGGAGAACTTCTGGCTGCAGCTGAGGGAGACCCGGGGCAGGGAATCTGGTGGCCACACAGAGCGGTTGGTAAGCCACACCGGTCTGCCGGTGCTGGACTCCCCAGAGTGCCGAACTGTATGTATATGTATATGTGTATATATATATATATATATATATATATATATATATATATATATATATATATATATATATATATATATATATATATATATATATATATATATATATATATATATATATATATATATATATATAATCTCTTTTGTGTATACATTTGCTGGTTCGGCTGTACTGTTAACTTGAGGCTATATATATCCCTCAGTGATCACGGTGATCCCTTACTTATCTCTTGGAGGACAACAACATGTCGTCCGCAAAGAGCAAGGGTACCAAGGCACAGGCTTTTTTTGCAACCTGTACCTCATGTGCGGCTATGCTACCTGCAGGTTCCACCTACCCTCATTGTGTGCAATGCTCGGCCCCTGTGACACTCACTCAGCCGGAGTCTCAGGCACTGGTGGGACCCCCGGCTCAGGTAGAGACACCGGTTCCCACTGTCCAGGTGACAGGGACAGAGTTTGCAGTTTTGGCTGACAAACTGTCTGAGTCGCTTTCACAGTCCATGGCTCAGTCTATGGACAAATGGTCTGCTAAGATACTAGAAGCCTTGCAGTCCAGACCAACAACACAGATGCAGGGCACTGTGCGTTCTTCGTCCCCAGGTCCCCCTCAGTTGGCGCAGCAATCTGCTCCTGAGGTGACACATAGGTTACATAGTTACATAGTTACATAGTTACTTAGGTTGAAAAAAGACCTAGGTCCATCTAGTTCAACCTTCCTCCACCAGTTCTACATTTAGTCACTAAGTCATTTATAACCAACAATGTTTTGTGTACTGAGGAAATCATCCAGCCCTTTTTTAAAAGCTGTTATAGTATCTGCCATTACTACCTCTTGTGGTAGGGAATTCCACAGTCTGACCGCTCTAACTGTAAAGTCCCACGGTGAGGACTCCGACTCGGACCGCAGTCCCAGACCGGTGAAGCGGGCTCGCTGGGGACCTTCCTCCACTTCATCACGCTGCTCAGGGTCTCAGCATGAGGACTCTCTAGAGGATGAAGAGGAAGGCGCAGCTCAGGGCTCAGACCCTGACGGTGCTCTCAATCTAGATACACCTGAAGGGGACGCCATAGTAAATGACCTTATAGCGTCCATCAACCAGGTGCTAGAAATTTCTCCTCCAACTCCAACTGTAGAGGAGGCGGCTTCACAGCAGGAGAAACACCAGTTTCGGTTTCCCAAACGTACACGGAGTGCCTTTTTCGATCACTCTAATTTCAGGGATGCTGTCCAGAAGCATAGAGCATACCCGGACAAGCGTTTTACTAAGCGCCTTAATGACACACGTTATCCCTTCCCCCCGGAAGTAGTGAAGGGTTGGGCTCAGTGTCCAAAAGTGGATCCTCCAGTCTCTAGGCTGGCGGCCAGGTCTGTGGTTTCAGTGGCAGATGGCTCATCGCTCAAGGATGCCACTGACAGGCAGATAGAGCTCATGATGAAATCCATCTATGAAGCCATAGGAGCATCTTTTGCTCCGGCATTCGCGGCAGTATGGGCGCTCCAAGCTATCTCAGCTTGTCTGTCTGAGATTACTGCGGTCACACGCACCGCTACTCCGCAGGTTGTGTCTCTGACTTCTCAGGCGTCGGCTTTTTCGTCCTACGCCATGAACGCCGTCCTGGACTCGGTGAGCCGTTCAGCGGTAGCATCCGCCAATTCGGTGGCAGTCCGCAGAGCCATGTGGCTACGTGAATGGAAGGCAGACTCTGCCTCCAAGAAATTCTTAACCGGTTTGCCATTTTCTGGCGACCGTTTGTTTGGCGAGCAATTGGACGAAATTATTAAACAATCCAAGGGAAAGGACTCGTCCTTACCCCAGTCTAAACAAAACAAACCTCAACAGCGAAAGTTTCAATCGAGGTTTCAGTCCTTTCGGTCTTCGGCCAAGTCACATTCCTCCACGTCAAACAGGTCAGAGAAGGGCCAGAGGAACCCTTCTGCATGGCGGTCTAAGTCACGGCCTAAAAAGACCGCCGGAGGCACCGCCACCAAGGCGGCCTCTTCATGACTCTCGGCCTCCCCAAACCGCATCCTCGGTCGGTGGCAGGCTCTCCCGCTTTTGCGACGCCTGGTGGCCACATGTCCAAGACCGATGGGTGAGAGACATTCTGTCTCACGGTTACAGGATAGAGTTCAGCTCTCGTCCTCCAACTCGTTTCTTCACAACATCTCCGCCCCCAGAGCGAGCCGCTGCACTTTTTCAGGCGGTGAATGCTCTGAAGGCAGAAGGAGTGGTGATTCCCGTTCCCCCTCAGGAACATGGTCACGGCTTCTACTCCAACTTGTTCGTGGTGCCAAAAAAGGACGGATCTTTCCGTCCCGTTCTAGACCTCAAACTGCTCAACAAGCATGTCAGCACCAGAAGGTTTCGGATGGAATCTCTCCGCTCGGTCATCGCCTCAATGTCACAAGGAGACTTCCTAGCATCAATAGACATCAAGGATGCTTATCTCCATGTGCCGATCGCACCCGAACATCAACGCTTCTTGCGTTTCGCCATTGGGGACGAACACCTTCAGTTCGTGGCACTGCCTTTCGGCCTGGCGACAGCCCCACGGGTCTTCACCAAGATCATGGCAACAGTGGTGGCGGTCCTACACTCTCAGGGCCACTCGGTGATCCCTTACTTAGACGATCTCCTAGTCAAGGCACCCTCCTGGGTGGCTTGCCAGCACAGCCTGACCATTGCCCTGGAGACTCTCCAGAGGTTCGGGTGGATCATCAATTTCCCAAAGTCAAAATTGACACCGACCCAATCCCTGACTTACTTCGGGATGGAGTTTCATACTCTGTCAGCGATAGTGAAGCTTCCGCTGGACAAACAGCGTTCACTACAGACAGGGGTGCACTCTCTTCTTCGGGGTCAGTCACACTCTTTGAGACGCCTTATGCACTTCCTAGGGAAGATGGTGGCAGCAATGGAAGCAGTTCCCTTTGCGCAGTTTCATCTGCGTCCACTTCAGTGGGACATTCTCCGCAAATGGGACAAGAGGTCGACGTCCCTCGACAGGAACGTTTCCCTGTCAAGAGCAGCCAAAACCTCCCTTCAGTGGTGGCTTCTTCCCACTTCTTTGTCGAAGGGAAAATCCTTCCTGCCCCCATCCTGGGCTGTGGTCACGACAGACGCGAGCCTGTCAGGGTGGGGAGCGGTCTTCCTCCACCACAGGGCTCAGGGAACCTGGACTCCGACGGAGTCCTCCCTGCAGATCAATGTTCTGGAGATAAGGGCAGTGTATCTAGCCCTACAGGCGTTCCAGCGGTGGCTGGAGGGCAGACAGATCCGAATACAATCAGACAACGCCACGGCGGTCGCATACATCAACCACCAGGGCGGCACACGCAGTCGTCAAGCATTCCAGGAAGTTCGGCGGATTCTGCTGTGGGCGGAAGCCACAGCCTCCACCATCTCCGCAGTTCACATCCCGGGCGTAGAAAACTGGGAAGCAGACTTTCTCAGTCGCCAGAGCATGGACGCAGGGGAATGGTCTCTTCACCCGGACGTGTTTCAAGAGATCTGTTGCCGCTGGGGAACGCCGGACGTCGATCTAATGGCGTCTCGGCACAACAACAAAGTCCCGGCATTCATGGCACGGTCTCAGGATCACAGGGCGCTGGCGGCAGATGCGTTAGTTCAGGACTGGTCGCAGTTTCGACTACCTTATGTATTTCCCCCTCTGGCACTACTTCCCAGAGTGTTACGCAAGATCAGGTCCGACTGCAGCCGCGCCATCCTCGTCGCTCCAGACTGGCCGAGGAGGTCGTGGTACCCGGATCTGTGGCACCTCACGGTGGGGCAACCGTGGGCACTCCCAGACCGACCAGACTTGCTGTCTCAAGGGCCATTTTTCCATCTGAATTCTGCGGCCCTCAACCTGACTGTGTGGCCATTGAGTCTTGGCTCCTAGCGTCATCAGGGTTATCTCAAGAGGTCATTGCCACCATGAGACAGGCCAGGAAATCAACGTCCGCCAAGATCTACCACAGGACTTGGAAGATCTTCTTAGCCTGGTGCTCGGATAGGGGTTTTGCTCCCTGGCCGTTTGCATTGCCCACTTTTCTTTCCTTTCTTCAATCAGGATTGGAAAAGGGTTTGTCTCTCGCCTCTCTCAAGGGACAAGTGTCGGCGCTTTCAGTGTTTTTTCAAAAGCGTCTAGCCAGACTCTCGCAGGTACGCACGTTCCTGCAGGGGGTTTGCCACATAGTCCCACCTTACAAGCGTCCGCTAGAACCCTGGGATCTTAACAAGGTGCTGACTGCTCTCCAGAAGCCACCTTTCGAGCCGATGCGGGAGATCTCTCTATCTCGCCTTTCACAGAAAGTGGCCTTCCTAGTGGCAGTCACTTCACTTAGGAGAGTGTCTGAGCTAGCAGCGCTGTCATGCAAAGTCCCCTTCCTGGTCTTTCACCAGGATAAGGTGGTCCTGCGTCCGGTCCCGGAATTTCTCCCCAAGGTGGTATCCCCTTTTCATCTCAATCAGGATATCTCCTTGCCTTCTTTTTGCCCTCATCCAGTTCACCAATGTGAAAAGGATTTGCACTTGTTAGACCTCGTGAGAGCACTCAGAATCTACATTTCTCGCACGGCGCCCCTGCGCCGTTCGGATGCGCTCTTTGTCCTTGTCGCTGGCCAGCGTAAGGGGTCTCAGGCTTCCAAGTCAACCTTGGCTAGGTGGATCAAGGAACCGATTCTTGAAGCCTACCGTTCATCGGGGCTTCAGATTCCTTCAGGGCTTAAAGCCCATTCTACCAGGGCCGTAGGCGCGTCCTGGGCTTTGCGGCACCAGGCTACGGCTCAGCAGGTGTGTCAGGCGGCTACCTGGTCGAGTCTGCACACCTTCACAAAACACTATCAGGTGCATGCCTATGCTTCGGCAGAGGCTAGCCTAGGTAGGCGAGTCCTTCAGGCGGCAATTGCCCACCTGTAAGAGGGGGCCGGTTTCCGGCTCTTTTTATCGAGGTATTCTGTTACCCACCCAGGGATTGCTTTTGGACATCCCAATTGTCTGGGTCTCCCAATGGAGCGACAAAGAAGGGAATTTTGTTTACTTACCGTAAATTCCTTTTCTTCTAGCTCCTATTGGGAGACCCAGCACCCGCCCCTGTTCCCTTCGGGCTGTTGTTCTTTTGTGTACACATGTTGTTCATGTTCAATTGTTCTTTTGGTTAATGGTTCAGTTCTCCGAACATCCTTCGGATTGAATTTACCTTAGACCAATTTATAAGTTTCCTCCTTCCTGCTTTGGCACCAAAACTGAGGGGCCCGTGATGCACGGGAGGGTGTATAGCAGAGGGGAGGGGTTACACTTTTTAAAGTGTAATACTTTGTGTGGCCTCCAGAGGCAGAAGCTATACACCCAATTGTCTGGGTCTCCCAATAGGAGCTAGAAGAAAAGGAATTTACGGTAAGTAAACAAAATTCCCTTCTTTTGGCGGCCCCAGTTCTCTCAGGTTATAGATGCTCTTCTCAGTGGGAAATAAATGGCACTGGAAGCCACCGAGCGTTACCCACAATTTACACCTGCTAAGACTGAGCAGAAATGAGATGTTAACCCTTTCTCTTCTGTTATCTTGTTCTAGTTTCAGCCTATGGATGGCATGGCCCAACCTGCACCTTTTACCCAGGAACCTCTGCCTGCAGCACAAATGCCGCCGAACACTGGAGTATTTCCACCCAGCCAGCCAGGTATGTCCCCTAAATATGGTTTCTACACAGGTCAGACAGTGACAATCTGTGACTTTCGGCAGAAATGGGATTTTTTTTTATGTTATAGTAGTCTTGAACTAGTGCTAGGACTCTCCCGGTCACAGTCTGACCCTCATTAATAGTGCGTTATTTCCTTTCCACTTGGTGGGGGATTACTTGCTGACTGCTGGGTTTTGACCCCCAGCGATCCTGACAACTGGGGACTTTGTTACTTATTGTTTTGAGTATTAGAGGGGTAATCCTGATCGGATGAATGTTTTGGGTTTTTTGCTACACTCGGTCACCTCTTGTGTAGTGAACAGTACCACCGCTGCATTTCCGAGTGCTGCTCTGCAGAGAAACAGATGAGAACGCAACTCTTAACTGGGCACCTCAGCCCCTTTAAATTCTTAACGGGTGGGGACAGTCCCCAGCAATCATAATGTGGTGAGGCATCCTAATGATAGATGGGGAATATCACATTAAAATGGGCTGAAATGTCCAGTGATTTCATGCACCTAGTTTTTCCATCAGGAGGGCCAGAGCCTTTGACATTATTTTCTACAGAGCTCAGCCCCACTTCTCGTATTTTGCATCTGTTCTGCTCATCTCTTGTCCATAATTTCAGCGGTTTCCAGCTTAGTCGGATTGTTTATTATTAATAATAATAATAATATTATTATTATTATTATTATAATAATAATAATAATAAAATATATAATAATAATAATAATAATTATATATTTTATTTTTATTTTTTTAGCACCTACCTTTCCAAATCCAGAAAATCACTTGGGTCAGCTCGATGTTAACGAATTGTTCTCCAAGCTGCTTTCCACGGGAATACTAAAGGCATCTCAGACCGAAAACACCTCCTCCCGTAAGTAAATGTCGGTTCGCAGGACATCTCCTTTATCATGTTGCCCTCCAGTCAGATGTTTCATGCGAGTGTGAACACCAGCCAAAAGCTGCCCATTTAGAGTGACCTTTCCAAGACCCCATATTTGCTCTGTGAGCAGTCGCTTTATCCAAATTCCACATAATGGACATAAGGACTCGTCTGTATCTCACACAGGATCGCTCCATTAAAGTTTGGACATTGAGACTCTCCCCAGTTCACAATGCGCTCAGAATATCAAATTATTTTTTTTTTTATAGAAGCAACTGAGCCATCTACTCAATCTACACAAGAGGAGGAGGAGGAGGACCCATCGGAGGATCAGGATGTTCCCGACCTCACCAGCTTTCCTATGGAAGATCTCAAACAGTGAGTAAAAGTCTCTCTCAAAGGCTGACGTCAAGTATAAAAGCTCAAGTTTTATCTCCAGACGTCTAATCCCTCCCTCTCTCGTCCTCCATTAGCCGCTATGAGAGTGTAATAGTCCGCCTGTACACTGGTATCCAGTGCTACTCGTGTGGGATGAGGTTTACCAAGTCTCAGACCGACGTCTATGCAGATCACTTGGACTGGCATTACCGACAAAACCGAACGGAGAAGGATGTCAGCCGGAAGATAACCCATCGCAGATGGTACTACAGCCTAAAAGTAAGTCCTGACCTGATGCATCGTCGCTTTCACGGGGAAAACGCAAAACATAAGCAGCTACGTTGTTTTATATATTGCATTGACTATATTCAGTTATCTGTTATCGCCATGTCAGAGGGCAACTGTTCAGAAATCTTTTGCACAACTGGAAGCTAAATGGTTTTTATTTAATTTTTTTTTTTTTTTTACTGTAGGATTGGATAGAATTTGAAGAAATTGCTGACTTGGAGGAAAGAGCTAAAAGCCAATTCTTTGAAAAAGTACACGAGGAGGTTATATTAAAAACTCAGGAGGCTGCGAAGGAGAAGGAGTTTCAGAGCGTGCCGGCCGGCCCCGCCGGAGCCGATGAGGTATTGGATTGCACTGGCTACTTTCTTTATTTAATTACCGTATTTTTCGGATTATAAGACGCACTTTTCCTACCAAAAATTTGCGAGGGAAATGAGGGGTGCGTCTTAAAATCTGAATGTAGCTTACCGAGGGTTTGTGAAGAGGGGTCAAAGAAGGCTGGAGAAATGCTATGTGGGTGCTGCCGGCGCTTGCCAGTACGGCACTGTTGTGTGCATCAGGCGGCACTACTCAGCGCTGTTCTGTGCGCGGCTGTTCTGTGCGCGGCTGTTCTGTGCGCGGCTGTTCTGTGCGCGGCTGTTCTGTGCGCGGCTGTTCTGTGCGCGGCTGTTCTGTGCGCGGCTGTTCTGTGCGCGGCTGTTCTGTGCGCGGCTGTTCTGTGCGCGGCTGTTCTGTGCGCGGCTGTTCTGTGCGCGGCTGTTCTGTGCTGCGCGCGGCTGTTCTGTGCTGCGCGCGGCTGTTCTGTGCTGCGCGCGGCTGTTCTGTGCTGCGCGCGGCTGTTCTGTGCTGCGCGCGGCTGCTCTGTGCTGCGCGCGGCTGCTCTGTGTTTTGCGCGCGGCTGCTCTGTGTTTTGCGCGCGGCTGCTCTGTGTTTTGCGCGCGGCTGCTCTGTGTTTTGCGCGCGGCTGCTCTGTGTTTTGCGCGCGGCTGCTCTGTGTTTTGCGCGCGGCTGCTCTGTGTTTTGCGCGCGGCTGCTCTGTGTTTTGCGCGCGGCTGCTCTGTGTTTTGCGCGCGGCTGCTCTGTGTTTTGCGCGCGGCTGCTCTGTGTTTTGCGCGCGGCTGCTGTGTTTTGCGCGCGGCTGCTGTGTTTTGCGCGCGGCTGCTCTGTTTTGCGCGCGGTCATTCTGAAGATGTCGGCGGTCAGGGATTCAAATAATGGCGCCTAGAGTCAGCACCTGCGCAGATGGAGCTCTCAGTTCAAGCTCTCATCTGCGCACGTGCCGCCTCCGGCCACCATTATTTGAAGCCCTCACCGTAGACCGCCGACATCTTCAGAAAGGCCGGTGATTCCCCGCCCCCCCCCCCCCACCCCCCCCCCGCAAAGAGCAGAGCAGCGTCACCAGCCCCGCACAGAGCAGAGACCGCAGTGAGTATCTGGGCCTCCCTCTGTACCATTGCCAGCATCACCGTACTCCACTGCCGCCTCTGCCTTCTGTGACTCCCGCTCCGCTGCTACCCCCCCTCTCCCCAGTAAGACACCACCAGATTATAAAATGGACCCCATATTTATTTATTTCTTCATCGTTCCTTATGGGAGACCCAGACCATGGGTGTATAGCTTCTGCCTCCGAAGGACACACAAAGTACTACACTAAAAAGTGTAGCTCCTCCCTCCGAGCATATACACCCCCTGGATAACCAAATCTAGCCAGTTCAATGCTTTGTGTTCAGGAGGCACACATCCACACATGCATTCTCATATGATTTTTGATTTTAAAGAGTTGGAAGAAAAGCGGGTCCAAGCTGGACTCCCGGCATGTCCCTTCTCACTCCACTGTGTCGGCGGTGTTGTTAAGGTTGATTTCAAGGCTGGAGCCTTTCATGCCGCGCTCCTTCACCATCCCTCGGGCTCTGGCTTGAAGTGGGAGCCAGCACGGTTCTCACTGCTTTGCAGGAGACCGGTCTCCATCCGCAGCCCTTTCAGGACCCTGCCGGACGGAGCACTCATCCCTCAGGGACCTGGCCCTGCGTCTCATAAGCTAAGTATTGAGACGTTATTGAGGGGTCCCTTGTACATTTATCGTGGGGAGAGTGTGTTATTTAACTTTGCTGTGATTTCCGGCCGGTTCTCTGGTTTTCACCTGAGAACCGCGCCGAGGGTGCCTGCTCGTCGGCCGCATGGTAAAATTTAGGCCCCGGCTTCGGCTGCGGCCTACTTTCGTTTTCACTGCCCCTGCATGTCAGTCATGCAGAGGGACAGTGCGGCGCCGCCCACCGGCCGTTCAGCTCAGGGGAGGACACTCCTCTCTGAGGAGAGGTTCCCCTCCCCTGGATATCTCCTTGGCCCTCCGGTTCCCGCTCTTGGACTAGGCCCCGCCCCCCCTTCTCCCTCCGGCGCCATTTTATCAGCGTTCTCACACTGATCGGCGCTGGCTGCTGCATCTCTGCAACCTGTCTGGGGGTCCAAGCTGTGGAATCCGGAGGGCACACAAAACGGTCTGGTTGTGGACTTCCTTATACACTCTGGGGGTCATTCTGAAGGAGTGTGTTCTTTACTGCAGAGCCTCCACCTCAGCAGCATGTCTCACACTAGGAGCAAGGCTCTACTCAATATGCACTGCATGTCAGCTCATTCTGCCTGAACCAAGCACATATCCACATTGTGATGCCTGCTCTAACATGGTGGTGCCTCAGCCTGGAGTCTCCCCAGTGGTCCCTCCGGCTGCTCCGGCCCCGGTGGCTGAACCCCCGGCTTGGGTAGAATCGTTTTCTAAGGCTATCTCCCAGTCCTTTGCCGACTCCATGGGACAGCTGTCCCGGACTTTGCTGAGCATGCATCAGCCCCCTTCTCAGGGCACCTCTGCTGCTTCGGCTCGCTCTGCAGAGCTCACAGAGGATTCTTCATCTGCTCCCAGACCCCGTCCTCCTAAAAGGAGACGCAGGGCTCCCTCTCCTTCCTCGTCCCGCGACTCCGATTCACGAGCCGACTCGCAGGACGAGGAGGATGTCTTTACTGGGGACTCGGACGCTACCTCCATGTGCCCCATTGATCTGACCGAGGGTGATGCGGATGTTAGTGATTTGATTGCGTCCATTAATTCCGTACTGGACCTCAATCCGCCAGTATCAGAGGAGCAAGCCTCTCTGGCAGAAAAGCACCAGTTTACCTTGCCTAAGAGAACAAGGAGTGTGTTCTTTAACCACTCCAGTTTTCAGGCCACTGTGTCCAAGCCCAGAGCCTGTCCTGACAAACGCTTCCCAAAGCGTGGTTCTGATGACCGTTATCCTTTTCCACCAGAGGTGGTCAAGGAGTGGGCTCATTCACCAAAAGTGGACCCTCCGGTGTCTAGACTCTCAGCCCGGACAGTTGTATCTGTAGCTGATGGCACCTCCCTTAAGGATCCCACTGACCGCCAGGTTGACCTCCTGGCCAAGTCTGTCTATGAGGCGGCAGGGGCCTCGTTCTCCCCATCCTTTGCAGCAGTGTGGGCTCTCAAAGCCATCTCTGCTTCTCTAGAGGAGATGCATTCCCTCACTAGGGACTCTATGCCTGAATTGGTTGCCCTAACTTCCCAGGCTTCAGCCTTTTCAGCCTACGCCATGTCTGCCATGCTGGGGGCCTCTCACCGCACGGCGGTGGTCTCCGCTAATTCCCTCGCTATCCGCAGGATTTTGTGGCTGCGAGAGTGGAAGGCAGATGCTTTTTCAAAGAAGTACCTTGCTGGGCTCCCATTTGCCGGGTCCAGGCTGTTCGGTGAACAACTGGATGAAATTATTAAGGAGGCTACTGGCGGGAAGAGTACTTCCTTGCCACAGACTAAACCCAGGAAACCTGTCCAGGGCAGGAACCAGTCAAGGTTTCGTTCCTTTCGTTCCTCTAACTGGGCGGCCTCTAAGCCCTCGGCCTCGTCCACTAACTCAGCCAAGGACCAGAAGCCCACCTGGCGCAAGAAGCCGCGTCCACAAAGGTCCGCAGGAGCTGCTGCCACCAAGGCAGCCTCCTCTTGACTATCTGGCTGCGCCAGCAATGTCCTTGGTCGGTGGCAGGCTCTCCCACTTTGGCGACGTGTGGTTTCAACACGTCTCCGATCAGTGGGTGCGGGATATCCTCTCCCACGGCTACAGGATAGAGTTCTCTTCCAGCCCGCCAAACAGATTTTTGCTGTCAACTCCCCCCTGCTCCAAGGCCGCCGCCTTCTCTCAGGCCGTGGCATCCTTACAGGCCGACGGAGTAATTGTACTGGTTCCCGCCAGGGAACGGTTCAGAAGTTTTTACTCAAATCTCTTCCTAGTCCCCAAAAAGGACGGTTCCTTCCGGCCCATCCTGGATCTCAAGCTTCTCAACAAGCATGTTCAGGTGCGGCACTTTCGCATGGAGTCTCTGCGATCGGTCATTGCCTCAATGACCCAATGAGATTTCCTGGCATCCATCGACATCAGAGATGCCTATCTGCATGTGCCAATTGCAGTTTCACACCAGCGTTGGCTACGTTTTGCAATCGGAGAGGAACATTTCCAATTCGTGCCTCTCCCCTTCGGGTTAGCCACGGCCCCTCGTGTATTCACCAAGGTCATGGCAGCAGTGGTTGCGGTTCTGCACCTCCTGGGGTTGGCAGTGATTCCTTACCTGGACGACCTTCTTGTCAAGGCTTCATCCAGTGCAGACTGTCAGCGGAGTGTCTCGCTCACTCTCGCCACTCTTGTTCAATTCGGGTGGCTTGTCAATCTGCCCAAGTCCACTCTGACCCCGACCCAAAAACTTACGTACCTAGGGATGCAATTCGAGACTCTGCCGGCACTTGTGAAGCTGCCCTTAGTCAAACAGCAGTCCCTCCAGCTGGCGGTGCGCTCTCTGTTGAGGCCCCGCCGTCATTCCATCAGGCACCTCATGCAGGTGCTGGGTCAGATGGTGGCGTCAATGGAAGCGGTTCCCTTTGCCCAGTTCCATCTGCGTCCCCTGCAGCTGGACATTCTCCGCTGTTGGGACAAGCGGACCTCTTCCTTGCACAGGCTAGTGGCTCTGTCGCCGCAGACCAGGAGCTCTCTTCAGTGGTGGCTTCGGCCCCTCTCTCTGTCACAGGGACGATCCTTCCTGGCTCCGTCCTGGGTGATTCTCACCACGGATGCCAGCCTCTCCGGCTGGGGAGCAGTATTTCTTCGGCGCTCCATTGGGAGACCCAGACGATTGGGTGTATAGCTACTGCCTCCGGAGGCCACACAAAGCATTACACTAAAAAGTGTAAGGCCCCTCCCCTTCTGGCTATACACCCCCAGTGGGATCACTGGCTCACCAGTTTTCTGCTTTGTGCGAAGGAGGTCAGACATCCACGCATAGCTCCACTGTTTAGTCAGCAGTAGCTGCTGACTATATCGGATGGAAGAAAAGAGGGCCCATATGGGGCCCCCAGCATGCTCCCTTCTCACCCCGCTGGTGGTTTGTAAGGTTGAGGTACCTATTGCTGGTACGGCGGCTGGAGCCCACATGCTGTTTTCCTTCCACATCCCCCTGAGGGGCTCTGAGGAAGTGGGATCTTACCGGCCCCAAAGCCCTGAGGCCGGGCTCCATCCACAGACCCATTGAACCTGCTGGATACGGAGCTGGGTACCGTTCAGGGACATGGCCCTGCACCATTCAGGTACTCTGTGTCCCCGTACACACAGGCACAGCACACTCCAGACTTGCTGGGTGTGCTAGTGCGCCGGGGACAGTAAAGGGTTACAGTCACTGCAGCCTAGCTGAGTGACTTTATGTATGGGGAACTACCGCGCCGGACGCTCCGGGAGCGGCGGCGCGGCTGGGACTTGTAGTGCGCCGGGGACTTGGCGCCGACCGCGCTTTTACGGCGGCGGCGCTTATAAATCCAGTCCCCGGCTTTTGCGGCCTAGCTCCGCTTCGTTCCCGCCCCCACCCTGTCAATCAGGGTAGGGGAGAGACGCTGTACAATCAGCAGCGCCGAGGGCTGGAGCCTTATTTACATGCTCCAGCCCTCTCACTGGACACTGTGGGACGCCGGTTTCCCGCTCTGACTTGGGGGCACGCCCACGGCCCGCCCCTACTCACACGAGCTGGAGAAGGACGCCGGCAGCCATTCCTGCAGTCCGAGCTGAGAGATCGGACTCTGGGCAACCAGGCACAGGACTAGGGCGACCACACACCCGCTTATAGGCGGGCGGTAAGCGGCACCTGAAGTGCTGACCCCACTAAATACCGCAGTTGTCCATTTGTATTTTTATGCTTACACTGCATAGGTCGCTATTTTTGGCTATATGCCCTCTTAGATGGCGACACATCAGCAGCAGGAAAGCAGGGGTGCTAAGGCACAGGCTTTCTATGCTGCTTGTATTGCATGTACTGAAGTGTTCATGTGTATTTATGCTTGTATGCTATACACTGCACTGTACGGTCGCTAGTCTGGGCTATTTTCGCCTAGAATGGCTAGACTACGGCAGCAGAAAAGCAAGGGTGCTGAGGCACAGGTTTTTTTCTATGCTGCTAGTATTGCAGGGGTTACAGTGTTCATTTGTACTTATGCTTGTATGCTATACATTGCACTGTATGGTCGCTATTCTGGGCTATATTCCCCTAGATGGCTAGTCTACAGCAGCAGAAAAGCAGGGGTGCCAAGGCACAGGCTTTCTATGCTGCTTGTATTGCATGTGCTGCAGTGTTCATTTGTACTTTATGCTTGTATGCTATACATTGCACTGTACGGTCGCCATTCTTGGCTCTATATCCTAGATGGCTAGTCGGCAGCAGCATATAAGCAACACAGGCTTTCGATGCTGTTTTTACTGCATGTGATACTGTTCCACGGCACTGAACCCCATTGTGTGCAATGCTCCCCTGGAGCACTTGGTCAGCCGGGGTCTCTACTAGACGTGGCCAAAGGACAACCCTGTCCAAGGACAGGGATGGAGTTGCAATGGGATAGAGACTTGCAGTCCGGACAGGCCATGGGCAATCTGGATCATTGCTCCCTGGCCACCCTCATTGGGAATAAAATCGGTGCTCCGGGGGGGGTCCCAGGAGGCTCTCTGTATGATGAGGCAGACGTAGCTCATCAGGACTTTGATCCTGACAACGCTCTCAATCCGGATACACCGGATGGTGACGCCATAAGGAATGATCCTATAGCGTCCATCAATCGTATGTTGGATATTTCTCCCTCAGCTCCCCCAGCGGAGGAGTCAGCTTCACAGCAGGAGAAGTCCCATTTCAGTAGCTCAAACGTATATTGAGTATTGTTCTGGCCACGCTGACTTCAGAGAAGCAGTCCAGGACCACCACGCTTCCCAGATAAGCGTTTTCTCCAAACGTATTAAGGATACACGTTATCCCTTTCCCCCTGACGTGGTCAAGCGCGGGACCCAGGGTCCAAAGGTGGATTCTCCAATCTCCAGGCTTGCGGCTAGAGCCATAGTTGCAGTGGAGATGGGACTTCACTTAAAGATGCCAGACAGATGGACTCTGGTTGAAATCTGTCTATGGGGCTATCGGCGTGTCGGTTGCTCCGGCATTTACAGCCGTATGGGCACCCTAAGCTTTTCAGCTGTTCTTGCACAGCTGGTCTTGAGCATATGTACATTTGTGCCGCAGGGGCGTCCGTAACCTCGCAATGTCTGCATTGCGACTTACCCTATTAATGCTGTCCTGGAAGGACAGTCAAGGTTTCGGTCCTTCCCAAGCTCGGGCAGGTCCCAATTGTCCTCGTCCAAAAGAGCTGAAAAGCCTCAGAGGGGCTCAGCTTCCGGGGGCTCAATCACGCCCAAGGAAGGCAGCCGGAGGAACCGCTACCAAGGCGGTCTCCTCATGACTCTCAGCTCTCTCATCTCTCCGCATCCGCGGTTGATGGCAGACTCGCTCGCCTTTGGCGACATTTAGCTGCCACAGGTCACAGACCGGTGGGTGAGGGACATTGTGCCCACGGGCACAGGACAGAGTTCTGTTCTCGTCCTCCGACTCGATTCTTCAGAACGTCCCCACCTCCCCACCGAGCCGATGCTCTTCTGCAGGCAGAAGGAGTGGTAATCCCTGTTCCTCTTCAGGAACAAGACACGGTTTTCCTCCAATCTGGTTGTGGTGCCAAAAAAGGATGGCTCTTTCCGTTCCGTTCTGGACCTAAAACTGCTCAACAAGCACGTGGAGGCCAGGCGGTTCCGGATGAAACCCTCCGCTCCGTCATTGCCTCAATGTCTCAAGGATATTTCCTAGCATCAATAGACATCAAAGATGCTTATCTCCACGTGCCGATTGCTACAGAGCACCAATGTTTTCTAGATGGGAGACGACCATCTTCAGTTCGTAGCTCTGCCATTCGGTCTGGCGAC
Source organism: Anomaloglossus baeobatrachus (assembly GCF_048569485.1). Lineage (NCBI taxonomy): Eukaryota > Metazoa > Chordata > Amphibia > Anura > Aromobatidae > Anomaloglossus > Anomaloglossus baeobatrachus. The sequence goes on from NC_134354.1 coordinate 769,276,531, forward strand.
AGCCCCACGGGTGTTCACCAAGGTCATGGCGGCAGTGGTAGCAGTCTTGCACTCACAGGGACACTCTGTGATCCCTTACTTGGACGATCTACTTGTCAAGGCACCCTCTCAAGAGGCATGCCAACTCAGCCTGAATGTTGCGCTGGAGACTCTCCAGACGTTCGGGTGCATCATCGACTTCTCAAAGTCAAACCTGTCACCGACCCAATCACTAACGTATCTGGGCATGGAGTTTCATACCCTCTCAGCGCTAGTGAAGCTTCCGCTGGACAAGCAGCGGTCACTACAGAGGGGTGCAGACTCTCCGTCAAGGTCAGTCGCACTCCTTAAGACGCCTCATGCACTTCCTCGGGAAGATGGTGGCGGCAATGGAGGCGGTTCCGTTTGCGCAGTTTCATCTGCGTCCTCTTTATTGGGACATTCTCCGCCAATGGGACGGGAAGTCAACATCCCTGAACAGGAAAGTCTCCCTTTCACAGAAGGACTCTCTGCAATGGTGGCTTCTTCCCACCTCATTATCACAGGGAAGATCCTTCCTACCACCGTCTTGGGCGGTAGTCATGACAGACGCGTGTCTGTCAGGGTGGGGAGCAGTTTTTCTCCACCACAGGGCTCAGGGTACGTGGACTCAGCAGGAGTCCACCCTTCAGATCCATGTTCTGGAAATCAGAGCAGTGTATCTTGCCCTACTAGCCTTCCAGCAGTGGCTGGAAGGAAAGCAGATCCGAATTCAGTCGGACAACTCCACAGCGGTGGCATACATCAATCACCAAGGAGGGACACGCAGTCGGCTAGCCTTCCAGGAAGTCCGGCGGATTCTGATGTGGGTGGAAGCCACGGCCTCCACCGTATCCGCAGTTCACATCCCGGCGTAGAAAACTGGGAAGCAGACTTCCTCAGCCGCCAGGGCATGGACGCAGGGGAATGGTCCCTTCACCCGGACGTGTTTCAGGAAATCTGTAGCCGCTGGGGAAGGCCGGACGTCGACCTAATGGCGTCCAGGCACAACAACAAGGTCCCAACCTTCATAGCACGGTCTCGCGATCACACAGCTCTGGCGGCAGACGCCTTAGTGCAAGATTGGTCGCAGTTCCGGCTCCCTTATGTGTTTCCACCTCTGGCACTCTTGCCCAGAGTGCTACGCAAGATCAGATCCGACTGCAGCCGCGTCATACTCGTCGCCCCAGACTGGCCAAGGAGGGCGTGGTCTCCGGATCTGTGGCATCTCACGGTCGGCCAACCGTCGGCACTACCAGACCGACCAGACTTACTGTCCCAAGGGCCGTTTTTCCATCGGAATTCTGCGGCCCTGAACCTGACTGTGTGGCCATTGAGTCCTGGATCCTAGGGTCTTCAGGATTATCCCAAGGGGTCGTTGCCACCATGAGACAGGCTAGGAAACCCACGTCCGCTAAGATCTACCACAGAACGTGGAGGATATTCTTATCCTGGTGCTCTGCTCAGGGAGTGTCTCCCTGGCCTTTTGCATTGCCTACCTTTCTTTCTTTCCTGCAATCTGGGTTAGAAAAAGGTTTGTCGCTCGGCTCCCTTAAAGGGCAAGTCTCGGCGCTATCCGTCTTTTTTCAAAAGCGTCTAGCACGACTTCCTAAGGTGCGCACGTTCCTGCAGGGGGTTTGTCATATCGTACCCCCGTACAAGCGGCCGTTAGATCCATGGGATCTGAACAGGGTACTAGTTGCCCTCCAGAAGCCGCCCTTCGAGCCTCTGAGGGAGGTTTCACTTTCTAGACTATCACAGAAAGGGGCTTTTCTGGTAGCGATCACATCTCTTCGGAGAGTGTCTGAGCTAGCAGCGCTGTCATCCAAGGCTCCTTTCCTGGTCTTCCACCAGGACAAGGTAGTGCTGCGCCCCATTCAGGAGTTTCTCCCGAAGGTGGTATCCTCTTTTCATCTTAATCAGGATATCTCCTTGCCTTCTTTTTGTCCTCATGCAGTTCATCGGTATGAGAAGGATTTACATTTGTTAGATCTGGTGAGAGCACTCAGAATCTACATTTCCCGCACGGCGCCCCTGCGCCGCTCCGATGCACTCTTTGTCCTTGTCGCTGGTAAGCGCAAAGGGTCGCAGGCTTCCAAAGCCACCCTGGCTCGATGGATCAAAGAACCAATTCTTGAAGCCTACCGTTCTGCTGGGCTTCCGGTTCCATCAGGGCTGAAGGCCCATTCTACCAGAGCCGTGGGTGCGTCCTGGGCATTACGACACCAGGCTACGGCTCAACAGGTGTGCCAGGCAGCTACCTGGTCGAGTCTGCACACTTTCACCAAACATTATCAGGTGCATACCTATGCTTCGGCGGACGCCAGCCTAGGTAGAAGAGTCCTGCAGGCGGCAGTTGCCTCCCCGTAGGGGAGGGCTGTCTTCGCAGCTCTAACATGAGGTATTTCTTTACCCACCCAGGGACAGCTTTTGGACGTCCCAATCGTCTGGGTCTCCCAATGGAGCGCCGAAGAAGGGAATTTTGTTACTTACCGTAAATTCCTTTTCTTCTAGCTCCTATTGGGAGACCCAGCACCCGCCCTGTTGTCCTTCGGGATTTTTGGGTTTTTTCGGGTACACATGTTGTTCATGTTGAACGGTTTTTCAGTTCTCCGATGTTACTCGGAGTGAATTTGTTTAACCAAGTTATTGGCTTTCCTCCTTCTTGCTTTTGCACTAAAACTGGTGAGCCAGTGATCCCACTGGGGGTGTATAGCCAGAAGGGGAGGGGCCTTACACTTTTTAGTGTAATGCTTTGTGTGGCCTCCGGAGGCAGTAGCTATACACCCAATCGTCTGGGTCTCCCAATAGGAGCTAGAAGAAAAGGAATTTACGGTAAGTAACAAAATTCCCTTCTTCTCCACCACCGAGCACAGGGCACTTGGACTCCGTCCGAATCAGCCCTCTCGATCAATGTGCTGGAGATCAGAGCTGTGCTTCTAGCTCTCGTAGCCTTTCACCACCTGTTGGCGGGCAAGCACATTCGAGTCCAGTCAGACAACGCGACAGCAGTTGCCTACATCAATCACCAGGGCGGGACTCGCAGCCGCCTGGCAATGTTGGAGGTTCAACGCATCCTTCAGTGGACGGAGGACTCCAAGTCCACCATATCTGCAGTCCACATCCCAGGCGTAGAAAACTGGGAGGCAGATTATCTCAGCCGTCAAACAGTGGACAGCGGCGAGTGGGCTCTGCATCCGGCAGTGTTCCGGTCGATCTGCCGCAAGTGGGGCAATCCGGAAGTGGATCTAATGGCATCCCGGCACAACAACAAGGTCCCGGTTTACGTGGCCCGCTCCCACGATCCTCAGGCCTTTGCTGCGGACGCGCTGGTTCAGGATTGGTCCCAGTTCCGTCTGTCTTACGTGTTTCCCCCTCTAGTTCTCTTGCCCAGAGTCCTGCGCAAGATCAGAATGGAGGGCTGTCGGGTCATACTCATTGCTCCAGACTGGCCCAGGCGAGCTTGGTACCCAGACCTGCTCTGTCTGTCCGTAGAGGTGCCGTGGCATCTCCCGGACCGCCCAGACCTTCTCTCACAAGGTCCGTTTTCCCGCCAGAATTCTGCGGCTCTCAGATTGACGGCGTGGCTCTTGAGTCCTGGATCCTGACTGCTTCCGGCATTCCTCCCGAAGTCATCTCCACTATGACTCAGGCTCGGAAGTCTTCCTCGGCCAAGATTTACCACAGGACTTGGAGAATTTTCCTGTCCTGGTGTCGTTCTTCCGGGCATGCCCCTTGGCCTTTTTCCTTACCGACCATCCTGTCCTTTCTACAGTCCGGTCTGCAGCTAGGACTATCCCTCAATTCCCTTAAGGGACAGGTCTCGGCGCTGTCAGTGTTGTTCCAGCGGCGTATCGCCCGGCTAGCCCAGGTGCGCACCTTCATGCAGGGCGCATCTCACATCATTCCGCCTTACCGGCGGCCTCCGGATCCCTGGGACCTTAATCTGGTTCTCACGGCCTTACAGAAACCCCCCTTTGAGCCTCTTCGGGAGGTTTCTTTGTTTCGACTTTCACAGAAGGTCGTTTTTCTGGTGGCCATAACTTCCCTCAGGAGAGTCTCTGATTTGGCTGCGCTCTCTTCGGAGTCACCTTTTTTGGTTTTTCACCAAGACAAGGTGGTTCTCCGTCCGACTCCGGACTTTCTCCCTAAGGTGGTGTCTCCTTTCCACCTTAACCAGGACATTTCATTGCCTTCCTTTTGTCCGGCTCCTGTGCTTCGCTTTGAGAAAGCGTTGCATACTTTAGATCTGGTGCGGGCGCTCCGGATCTATGTGTCACGCACTGCTGTTCTTAGGCGGTGCACCTCTCTTTTTGTGCTGACCACAGGTCAACGCAAGGGTCTCTCGGCTTCTAAACCGACCTTAGCTCGTTGGATTAGGTCGGCCATATCCGATGCCTACCAGTGCACTCAGGTGCCCCCTCCGCCAGGGATTAAGGCGCACTCGACCAGAGCTGTCGGTGCCTCTTGGGCTTTCAGGCACCAGGCTACGGCTCAGCAGGTCTGTCAGGCTGCCACTTGGTCTAGTCTGCACACCTTTTCGAAGCACTACCAAGTGCATGCTCATGCTTCGGCAGATGCGAGCTTGGGCAGACACATCCTTCAGGCGGCTGTCGCCCATTTGTGAAGTTAGGTTTTGCCTACTTCTCAGTTTTCTGTTTATTTTCCCACCCATGGACTGCTTTGAGACGTCCCATGGTCTGGGTCTCCCATAAGGAACGATGAAGAAAAAGAGAATTTTGTTTACTTACCGTAAATTCTTTTTCTTATAGTTCCGACATGGGAGACCCAGCACCCTCCCTGTTGCCTGTTGGCAGTTTTCTTGTTCCGTGTGTTTTCACCGGCTGTTGTTGTAGACAGAGGTTCCGGTTGTTCCGGGTTTTGCTCTGTCTCTACTTGTGGGTGGATGTCCTCCTTCAGCTTTTGCACTAAACTGGCTAGATTTGGTTATCCAGGGGGTGTATATGCTCGGAGGGAGGAGCTACACTTTTTAGTGTAGTACTTTGTGTGTCCTCCGGAGGCAGAAGCTATACACCCATGGTCTGGGTCTCCCATGTCGGAACTATAAGAAAAAGAATTTACGGTAAGTAAACAAAATTCTCTTTCTTTGTCGCTCCATTGGGAGACCCAGACAATTGGGTGTATAGCTTCTGCCTCCGGAGGCCACACAAAGTATTACACTTAAAAGTGTAAAGCCCCTCCCCTTCTGCCTATACACCCCCCGTGCATCACGGGCTCCTCAGTTTTTATGCTTTGTGCGAAGGAGGCACACATGCACGCATAGCTCCACAATTTAGTCAGCAGCAGCTGCTGACTATATCGGATGGAAGAAAAGAGGGCCCATAACAGGGCCCCCGGCATGCTCCCTTCTCACCCCACTCTGGTCGGCGGTGCTGTTAAGGTTGAGGTACCCATTGCGGGTACATAGGCAGGAGCCACATGCTGTTTTCCTTCCCCATCCCTTAGGGGCTCTGGGTGAAGTGGGATCCTAATCGGTCTCAAGGCACTGGGACCGTGCTCCCTCCACAGCCCCTGGGGAATCTGCTGGACAGGAGCTGGGTATCGTCAGGGACAAGGCCCTGCTACTGTGAGGTACTCTGTGTCCCCTTGGGGACGGCGCATGGAGCGCTTGTGTCATACACGCTGCAGCACTGCTGGGTGTGTTAGTGCGCCGGGACTACCGCGCTGACCGTGCTTGTTTGCCGGCCGCGCTTATAACTTTAGTCCCCGGCTTCTGCGGCCTAGTACCGCATATTCCCGCCCCCGGGCCTGCCAGTCAGGGGAAGGGAGGGACGCTGCACGGGACGTCAGCGGTGAGGGCTGGAGCATACTTTGTATCCTCCTCCCCCCTCACTGAGCACCGTGGGGCACCAGATTCCCGCACTTTCTAGGGCACGCCCACGGCCCCCTCCTCCTCACAGAACGCCGGCAGCCATTCCTGTCAGCACTTCTGAAGCTGGAGAGGAGAGACAACACGGCTCTGGGAGATCCAGGCAGGGAATCTGGTGGTCACACAACCGCTTTGGGCGGTCGGTAAGCCGCACCTGTTTCTAGGTGCTGGCCCCCCTGGGTGCCGAAGTGTAGATATATATATGCTTATATGCTATACATTTACTCTGTACGGTCGCACTGTTGGTTTTTGGCTATATACCCTCCCGGATTGTACTCAGAGGAGACAACAGCATGTCGTCCGCAAAAAGCAAGGGTGCCAAAGCACAGGCTTACTTTGCAACCTGTACCTCATGTGCGGCTATACTACCGGCAGGTTCCACCTACCCTCATTGTGTGCAATGCTCGGCCCCTGTGGCACTTACTCAGCCGGAGCCTCTGCCACTGGTGGCCCAAGTGGAACCACCTGCTACCACTGTCCAGGTGACAGGGACGGAGTTTGCAGTATTTGCTGACAAACTTTCTGAGACTATGGATAAATGGTCTGCTAAGATACTAGAAGCCTTGCAGTCCAGGCCGGTAACACAGGCCCCGGGCACTGTTGAATCATTGACCCCAGGCCCCCCTCGGTTGGAGCAGCAAAGTGCTCCTGGGGTGACTCATAGGTCCCAAGGTGAGGTCTCTGACACGGACCGCAGTCCCAGACCGGCTAAGCGGGCTCGCTGGGAGCTTCCCTCGACTTCATCACACTGCTCAGGGTCTCAGCAGGAGGACTCTCTAGAGGATGAAGCGGAGGTGGCAGATCAGGATTCTGATCCTGAGGCCGCTCTCAACCTAGATACACCTGAAGGAGACGCCATAGTGAATGACCTTATAGCGTCCATCAATCAGGTGTTGGATCTTTCTCCCCCAGCTCCTCCAATTGAGGAGTCAGCTTCTCAGCAGGAGAAATTCCGTTTTAGGTTTCCCAAGCGTACAATGAGTATGTTTCTGGATCACTCCGACTTCAGAGAGGCAGTCCAGAAACACCGAGCTTGTCCAGATAAGCGCTTTTCTAAGCGCCTTAAGGACACACGTTATCCCTTCCCCCCTGACGTTGTCAAGGGATGGGCTCAGTGTCCCAAGGTGGATCCTCCAGTCTCCAGACTGGCGGCTAGATCCATAGTTGCAGTGGAAGATGGGGCTTCACTCAAGGATGCCACTGACAGACAGATGGAGCTCTGGTTGAAATCCATCTATGAGGCTATCGGCGCGTCCTTTGCTCCGGCATTCGCAGCCGTATGGGCACTCCAAGCTATCTCAGCTTGTCACTCGCAGATTAATGCAGTCACACGTGCCTCTGCTCCGCAGGTGGTGTCCTTAACCTCTCAGGCGTCGGCGTTTGCGTCCTACGCCATTAATGCTGTCCTGGACTCTGCGAGCCGTACGGCGGTAGCATCCGCCAATTCGGTGGCAGTCCGCAGGGCCATGTGGCTACGTGAATGGAAGGCAGACTCTGCTTCCAAAAAGTTCTTAACCGGTTTGCCATTTTCTGGTGACCGCCTGTTTGGTGAGCGATTGGATGAAATCATTAAACAATCCAAGGGAAAGGACTCATCCTTACCCCAGTCAAAACCAAATAGACCTCAACAACGGAAGGTACTATCGAGGTTTCGGTCCTTTCGGCCCGCGGGCAGGTCTCAATTCTCCTCGTCCAACAGGCCACAGAAGGGTCAGACGAACTCCGATTCATGGCGGTCTAAGTCACGTCCTAAAAAGACCGCCGGAGGAACCGCTCCCAAAGCGGCCTCTTCATGACTTTCGGCCTCTTCACACCGCATCCTCGGTCGGTGGCAGGCTCTCCCGCTTTTGCGACGCCTGGCTGCCACAGGTACAAGACCGCTGGGTGAGAGACATTCTGTCTCACGGTTACAGGATAGAGTTCAGCTCTCGTCCTCTGACTCGATTCTTCAGAACATCTCCGCCCCCCGAGCGAGCCGATGCTCTTCTTCAGGCGGTGTGCACTCTGAAGGCAGGAGGAGTGGTGGTCCCTGTTCCTTTTCAGCAACAGGGTCACGGTTTTTACTCCAACTTGTTTGTGGTGCCAAAAAAGGACGGATCTTTCCGTCCTGTTCTGGACCTAAAACTGCTCAACAAACACGTAAAAACCAGGCGGTTCCGGATGGAATCGCTCCGCTCCGTCATCGCCTCAATGTCCCAAGGAGATTTCCTAGCATCAATCGACATCAAAGATGCTTATCTCCACGTACCGATTGCACCAGAGCATCAGCGCTTCCTGCGTTTCGCCATAGGGGACGAACACCTTCAGTTCGTAGCACTGCCTTTCGGCCTGGCGACAGCACCACGGGTCTTCACCAAGGTCATGGCAACGGTGGTAGCAGTCCTACACTCTCAGGGACACTCGGTGATCCCTTACTTAGACGATCTGCTTGTCAAGGCACCCTCTCGAGTGGCATGCCAACACAGCCTGAACATTGCTCTGGAGACTCTCCAGAGATTCGGGTGGATCATCAATTTCCCAAAGTCAAATCTGACACCGGCCCAATCACTGACATATCTCGGCATGGAGTTTCATACTCTCTCAGCGATAGTGAAGCTTCCGCTGGACAAACAGCGTTCACTACAGACAGGGGTGCAATCTCTCCTTCAAGGCCAGTCACACCCCTTGAGGCGCCTTATGCACTTCCTAGGGAAGATGGTGGCAGCAATGGAGGCAGTTCCTTTTGCGCAGTTTCATCTGCGTCCACTTCAATGGGACATTCTCCGCAAGTGGGACAGGAAGTCGACGTCCCTCGACAGGAACGTCTCCCTTTCTCAGGCAGCCAAAGCCTCCCTTCGGTGGTGGCTTCTTCCCACTTCATTGTCGAAGGGGAAATCCTTCCTACCCCCATCCTGGGCGGTGGTCACGACGGACGCGAGTCTGTCAGGGTGGGGAGCGGTCTTTCTCCACCACAGGGCTCAGGGTACCTGGACTCAGCCAGAGTCCTCCCTTCAGATCAATGTTCTGGAGATAAGGGCAGTGTATCTAGCCCTAAAGGCGTTCCAGCCGTGGCTGGAAGGCAAACGGATCCGAATTCAGTCGGACAACTCCACAGCGGTGGCATACATCAACCACCAAGGCGGAACACGCAGTCGGCAAGCCTTCCAGGAAGTCCGGCGGATTATGCTGTGGGTGGAAGCCACAGCATCCACCATATCCGCAGTTCACATCCCGGGCGTAGAAAACTGGGAAGCAGACTTTCTCAGTCGCCAGGGCATGGACGCAGGGGAATGGTCCCTTCACCCGGACGTGTTTCAAGAGATCTGTTGCCGCTGGGGGATGCCGGACGTCGACCTAATGGCGTCCCGGCACAACCACAAGGTCCCGGCATTCATGGCACGGTCTCAAGATCACAGAGCTCTGGCGGCAGACGCATTAGTTCAGGATTGGTCGCAGTTTCAACTGCCTTATGTGTTTCCTCCTCTGGCACTGTTGCCCAGAGTGTTACGCAAGATCAGGTCCGACTGCCGCCGCGCCATCCTCATCGCCCCAGACTGGCCGAGGAGGTCGTGGTACCCGGATCTGTGGCATCTCACGGTGGGCCAACCGTGGGCACTACCAGACCGACCAGACTTGCTGTCTCAAGGGCCGTTTTTCCATCTGAATTCTGCGGCCCTCAACCTGACTGTGTGGCCATTGAGTCCTGGATCTTAGCGTCTTCAGGATTATCTCAAGAGGTCATTGCCACTATGAGACAGGCCAGGAAACCAACGTCCGCCAAGATCTACCACAGGACGTGGAGGATATTCTTATTCTGGTGCTCTGATCAGGGTTTTACTCCCTGGCCATTTGCCTTGCCCACTTTTCTTTCCTTCCTTCAATCCGGATTGGAAAAGGGTTTGTCGCTCGGCTCCCTTAAGGGACAAGTCTCAGCGCTCTCTGTGTTTTTTCAGAAGCGCCTAGCCAGACTTCCACAGGTACGCACGTTCCTGCAGGGGGTTTGTCACATAGTCCCTCCTTACAAGCGTCCGTTAGAACCCTGGGATCTGAACAGGGTGCTGATGGCTCTTCAGAAACCACCCTTCGAGCCAATGAAGGATATTTCTCTTTCACGCCTTTCGCAGAAAGTGGTTTTCCTAGTAGCAGTCACATCACTTCGGAGAGTGTCTGAGTTGGCAGCGTTATCATGCAAAGCTCCTTTCCTGGTGTTTCACCAGGACAAGGTGGTTCTGCGGCCGGTTCCGGAATTCCTCCCTAAGGTGGTATCCCCTTTTCATCTCAATCAGGATATTTCCTTACCTTCTTTTTGTCCACATCCAGTTCACCAATGTGAAAAGGATTTGCACTTGTTAGATCTGGTGAGAGCACTCAGACTCTACATTTCTCGTACGGCGCCCCTGCGCCGTTCGGATGCACTCTTTGTCCTTGTCGCTGGCCAGCGTAAAGGGTCACAGGCTTCCAAATCAACCCTGGCTCGGTGGATCAAGGAACCAATTCTCGAAGCCTACCGTTCTTCTGGGCTTCCGGTTCCCTCAGGGCTGAAGGCCCATTCTACCAGAGCCGTGGGTGCATCCTGGGCATTGCGGCACCAGGCTACGGCTCAGCAGGTGTGTCAGGCGGCTACCTGGTCGAGCCTGCACACTTTCACGAAACACTATCAGGTGCATACCTATGCTTCGGCAGATGCCAGCCTAGGTAGGCAAGTCCTTCAGGCGGCGGTTGCCCACCTGTAGGAAGGGGCCGTTTTACGGCTCTATTACGAGGTATTATTTTACCCACCAAGGGACTGCTTTTGGACGTCCCAATTGTCTGGGTCTCCCAATAGAGCGACAAAGAAGAAGGGAATTTTGTTTACTTACCGTAAATTCGTTTTCTTCTAGCTCCAATTGGGAGACCCAGCACCCGCCCCTGTTCCCTTCGGGCTGTTGTTCTTTGTGTACACATGTTGTTCATGTTGAATGGTTTTCAGTTTTCCGAACTTCCTTCGGATTGAATTTACTTTAAACCAATTTATAACTTTTCCTCCTTCTTGCTTTTGCACCAAAACTGAGGAGCCCGTGATGCACGGGGGGTGTATAGGCAGAAGGGGAGGGGCTTTACACTTTTAAGTGTAATACTTTGTGTGGCCTCCGGAGGCAGAAGCTATACACCCAATTGTCTGGGTCTCCCAATTGGAGCTAGAAGAAAAGGAATTTACGGTAAGTAAACAAAATTCCCTTCTTTTTTTTTCTCCAAATTTGGGGTGAGTCTTATAATCCGGTGCGTCATAAAATGAAAAATACGGTATTTATTTAATTAATATAATGTGACCTGGGGTATACAAAGGCTGCAGTAATTATGTATTTTTTTTCCCATCCTTTTTAGATTTGTGATATTTGTAAAGAGCAGTTTGAACAGTATTGGGATGAGGAGGAGGAGGAGTGGCATCTGAAGAACGCCATGCGGGTCAACGAAAAGGTGAGCGGTGCTTGTAATAGTGTGTTTACGTCTTCCGCTCGCTGCATGCAAAATTTAGTGATATAGCTCCTTTAAGGCGTCTTTCACACATCCATGGAAAACACGTTTTTCACGGACATGTTGAAGGTGCGTATGGCCCTCCGTGTGCTGTGATTTTGGCACACATGTTCTCCATGTGCTATCCTTGATAGCACACTGAGATCAGGAACGTTTTACTCGCCTTTGTCCGGCGCTGCTGCTGCTGCTGCTGCTGCTGCTTCCGGGTCCGTGGTGCAGTGAATATGCAATGAGCGTAATGACTAGGCCCTGAAGCAAGTAACAGCAACACCGGATACAAGGGAGTATAGAAATTGTATTTCAAAGACACGTCTTTTCTCCAGTCCGTGTCACACGGATCACACCACTGTGACATAAATTCTGCTGGAGAAAAACGGACTTGTATCCGCGCAGAACTCACAGACACTTGTGTGCTCCATATGGACAAACGGTCCTTATGAAAACACTGATGTGTGCGCAAGGCCATTCATTTTAATAGGTCTGCCTATGCCTGTGATTCCGGTACGTATAAAAACTGTGTCATACATACCGGAATCACTGATGTGTGAACTGGGCCTTACTGTGTACACAGCATTTCTTTAGCTCTGGAGAAGGCAAAAACGGTATAAGGCCATGTGCGCACGCTGCGGATTTTACCGCGGATTTTCTGCAGAAAATGTGTCCAACATTTGTGCAGTTATTCCCCAGCAAAAAATATGGGTGTCAAAAAAAAAAAATGCTGTGCGCAAACTTTTTTTTTTTTTTTCTTTATACCTGCGGCTTTACCCGCGGAATTTCCGCTGCGAAATTAATGTGCATGTCACTTTTCTGCAGGTCCCTGTGGTTTTGCCATTTAATTATTGGTAAAAACCTACAGCGACCAACCTGCGGAAAAAATGCAGAAAAACTGCATGCGGATTTCGTTGCGGTTTTTTACCGCAGGTGCGGGATTCTTTCAGAGGGTCCGGTTTTTCCTTAAGAAAAAGTCAGTTTCTAGTGCGCACAGGACCTAAAGCCATCTCTGCCTTCTCTGTGCGATCCCCAGCTGTCTTTGACATCGGAATCCTCGCTTCCGCAACTACACAATCACATGTAGCTGCGCTCCAATGCAATTACGTTTTAGAGCTGCGCCTACAGAGTAGGATCACTGACGTGTGAAGGGGGCCTAAGACGGCAAACATGGAAACTGATGACCCATGCTTTAACCCCTTAATGACCCATGACGTACTGGGTACGTCATGGATCGTGTGCCGGTAAGCCCGGCCGGCGGCCGCGATCCGCGCACATATCAGCTGTTATCAACAGCTGACATGTGTGCCTGCTAGCCGCGAGTGGAATCTCTTCCACCCGCGGCCATTAACCCCTTACATTTCGCTGCCAAAATCTGGCAGCGATATGTATATGGGCGCCGCCATGACAGTCACCCCGCCCCCACCGGAAGTCACAAGACATGATCACATGACTTTCGGTGGTTGCCATGGTAGCACAGGGTCATGTGATGACGCCTGTAGCTAACATGACTCACTTCCTCTCAATGCCGGAATACAGCCGGCATTGAAAGTGAAGCAGCAAATCTGCAGTTCTCAGCTCTGTAGCTGAGATCTGCAGATAGTGCAGAGCGATCGGATTGCTGATCGCTATAGCCCCCTAGGGGGACTAGTAAAATTAAAAAAAAAGTAAAAAAAAAAAAAGTTTTAAAAAAAACCTAAAAGTTCAAATCACCCCCCCAAAATTAAAGGGTTAAAAAAATACACACATTTGGTATCGCCGTGTTCAGAAATGCCGGATCTATCAAAATATAAAATCAATGAATCTGATCAGTAAACGGCGTAGTGGCAAAAAAATTCCAAACGCCAAAATTATGTTTTTTGGTTGCAAATTTTGCGCAAAATACAATAACAGGCGATCAAAACGTAGCATCTGCGCAAAAATGGTACCATTAAAAACATCAGCTCGAGACGCAAAAAATAAGCCATGAATGATTCATAGATCCCAAAAAATAAGAACGCTACGTGTTTCGGAAAATGGCGCAAAACGTGCGCCACATTTTTTGGACAAGCTTGTGAAATTTTTTTTAACCCCTTAGATACAAGTAAACCTATACATGTTTGGTGTCTACAAACTCGCACCGACCTCAGGCATCACATAGATACCTCAGTTTTACCATATAGTGAACACAGTGAATAAAATATCCCAAAAACTATTGTACGATCACACTTTTTTTGCAATTTTTCCGCACTTGGAATTTTTTTGCCGTTTTCCAGTACATTATATGGTAAAACTTATGGTTTCATTTAAAAGTACAACTCGTCCTGCAAAAAACAAGCCCTCATATGGCAAGATTGACGGAATAAAAAAGTTACGCCTCTCGGAAGGGGAGCAAAAACAAAAGCGCAAAACAACGGAAAGTGCCCGGGGTCTGAAGGGGTTAAACTTCCCCCGTCATTGGAAGTTTACAGGCTGATATTATGAAGTAGCCGTAATGTACCCGTGTCAGACGGCGAAATACATTCACTAATGTATTATGTACATGAAAAGCCTCCTTCAACAGTTGTGAAATATTGGGGGGGGGGATATCCTTATAAATGCAGTGGGATTTTTTTTTTTTTTTTCTCCTGCTTTTTCTTTAGTTTTTTTTTTTTTAACGTTCTTTGTATTAGTTTCTAATAATAACAGATAATCAATATTCATATAATACAATATGGTTATGTTAAACTACAAAATTACAGATAATATATTTCTTCGAATTCCAACCCCACTTTTTCTTTCTAACGCGTCTCTTGTTTTTTTTTTCTTTTCTTTTTTCAGATTTTCCATCCATCCTGCTACGAAGATTATAAGAATGTAAGTACTGTGCGGGGACGTCATTGTGCTGGGATTGTGTATTGAGTCTTGTAAGTAACCTTTGCTTTTTCACAGTAACTTTCCATTCTGCAGGAAAACGGCATAAAGGTAACCAGTGGTAATGCTTTTTCCAAACAGCGCCTCCTAGTATCATATATATTTTATTGGGGGAAAAAAACAGCCCACAACTTGTCTTTGTCTTTATTTTCTTGCCATCACAAGATGTTGCTTCTCTGCATTTACTCGTGTCCCCTCCCCTCTTCTTTCAGACGTCCTCCTTTTTAGATTGCTCACCATCTCCTAGTAAAACACTCACGGAAAACCCACTGAACGCAATGTTAAGACTTGTCAAAGAGGAGGTGGCGGACACTTCCGACAGCACAGTCAGAGTGAAGGAGGAGCCCAATGCCGACGACGCAGCCGCTCAGTGCGCCCAATCCATACCGCTGCTAACCGAGATCAAACCGGAAGCAGAGGATGATCCGGTGTGACCCTGCACCATTTACAGAAAAAAAAAAAAACCAACTGGAAAAGCGAAGAACTGGGGCCGGGCCCTGGATACCTACTATGGTTACTGAATACATTTTTGTATTTGCTTTTTTTTCTTATGCTGCCTGCACAGTTTCATGTGTGTAAAACAAACCATTCTGTAAATGTGTGCAGATTGTAAAAGAGGTATTGTATGATTTTCACCTGACTGTAAATTATAAATAAAAATTATTTTTGCTATACATGGAGTGTAATGTTTATGCACGCCATTCAGAGGTAAAACAGAGAAAAAAATATAATAAAATCTGCTCTCATTTTGGTTGGAAATGTAATTTTTATTTTTCTTGGATGGGTGTAGTGAACTGCAGCAATTTTTTTTTTTTTTTTTTTTTCTGTTTTTTTCCTTCTTTACTCTTCCTATAAGTTCGAATAATTTTATTTTCTGTGTTGTTTTGGTTTAGTGAAGCTTTTTATTTATAACTAGGAAACGGGACAATTAAAACCCGCACAGGTAAATGAGGGAAGGGAAACTTAATTTATCTAGAAGACTGAAGTCTGCACAAGGCAAGAAGCGTGTAGATACTCTTTACCAGGCTGGATCTCTCCGGTCCGCCAGCTCGCTATATTTTTCAGTGTTCAGCTTCTTGAATGCTTTCAGTACAAATGTTCACATTTAATTACTAATAAAAATGATTAGAATGAAATGCGTCTTACTGGTGTTTTTTGTGAATGAATGGTTGGATGGGAGGAAAAAAAAACTAAATATGGGGTCCTATAGATGAGGGGGAATATGCAGCTAATGTCTTTAAGGCCCTGTGCGCACGCTGCGGATTTACCGTAGATTTGCTGCAGAAAATGTGTCTAACGTTGCTGCAGTCATTCCCCAGCAAATCCTATGGGTTTTAAAAAATTCTGTGCGCACACTGCTTTTTTTTTTTTTTTTAATACCTGTGGATTTACCTGCGGATTTTCCGCTGCGGAATTAATGAGCATGTCACTACTTTTCTGCAGATACCTGCGTTTCTTGCTGTAGATAATGGTAAAAATCCACAGGGTCCAACTTGCGGAAAATTCGAGGTAAAACCGCATGCGGAGTTCGTTACAGTTTTGGTGCATTTTTTTTTTTTTTTTTTTTTTTTTTACCGCAGGTGTGGGATTCTTTTAAGAGGGTCTGAATTTTCCTTAAGAAAAAGACACTTTCTAGTGCACGCATAGCCTAACAGTGGATTAACCTGCTCGTATGGCATCCGATGCGATACACTACTGACCCTCGGCTCCTTGCTGTGCTACCAGCGTGAGCCCGAGTGTCATGCAATTGTGATCAGATCACAGCTGCGGAGGAGAGGGAAGGATTAGTTCTCCCCGTGTTTGCTTGGATTTCCTCTGGGTTCTCCGGTTTCCTCCCACACTCCAAAGACATACAGATAGGAACTCTAGATTGTGAGCCCCAATGGGGACAGTATTGCCAATGTATGTAAAGCGCTGTGGAATTAATAGCGCTATATAAATGAATAAAATTATTATTATTATTATTACCAGCAAAGAAGGGCAGCAGTTGTAAATCGCCCAGGCCAAAAACTACTACTACTAGCACCACTTTAGTCAACTTAGTGGGGGTTTAGCTGCATCCTGTTAGAGTAGTAATTTTTGGCCTGGGCGATTTACAACTGCTGCCCTTCTTTGCTGTAATTGCTTAATTTTTGGAGGATTTTTATTACTCTTTATGTTGCTATTTTTTTTTTATTTAGTAGAGGGATTAATCTCCCGATCTCTTCCATTGTCAGCTAATGTGATTATTGCACTGCACTCTGATGTCATCAGAGTGCAGTCCGATGTTTCACTCGCACCCAAAGACTTGTATGGGTGCGAGTGACACGTCTCTCGCTGACTATCTCATGCTGCATCCAGTATCTGGATGAGAAAAAAAAGCTGACAACTGCTCTCCTCCCTCAATGAATGTGTGAGTGAACCCTTATACAGAATCTGTCACCACATTTCCCTGTAGACATTACTACGTGTATTGTAGACCTGGTGAGGCTGGTACATTACAATGGTTGGGTAATCCTTCATAAAAGTTTCACTTTCTGTGCTCACCTAGACCGATTGACAACACCAGTGTCGTTACTCCCCGCCCACCTAGCTTGATTGACAGCTCCTCACTGTACCTCCTCCCTGCAGCGCAGAAATTCCACAGCACTCTTCAACCTGCAGCTTTCGGGCTTGGTAGGTGTAGGCTAACTACATTTGGACTGATGAGCTGGTTTTATTCGAAAGCTCAACTTGTTTTAATATGATGCCATTCTGACATGGATTTTCATAGTAAAGACACTGGCCCCATCAGTACTATATAATATATGCAATTTATATTGTGAAATTTTGTGACAGATTTGCTCTAAAAAGGGGGGTTATCAAGTAGTTTTTACAGGTAGGAAGTGGGCGCGACTGACTGCAGCTTCCAAATCTTGTGTATGGTGCAGCACATCGGCAGTGCCTCTTTCATGCTGGTGTGGAAGGTTTTCACATGCTGGGTACAAGATAGTTACTTTTAGGGGTGAGATGCCCTCTAATATTACTGCACTGGGCTCTGCAGCTTCTAATTAAAGCGATTGTCCCATGATATCAACTTGCACAGGATTGGTAATGACTATCTGATCTCCAAGGATTCCTACAACAGGGGACTGCTACCAATCAGGACAATGGGGTCCTCCTGTGCCCTGTTTTGTATACTTAATTGTCTATAGGCGTGATTGGGATATAGTACAGAACTCATCCATCATCATCTCTCTGACACATGGAGTATCATGGATCGTCTTGGGATGCTTTACTGTTGGCAGACACAGGACTCGCGGTCTCTTCTCCAGACCATCATCCTTGAATGGACCAGATGTGCACATGGTTGATCCTCACTCTATATATTGTCCATGGGACTACTGGAAAAAGCAGATCACTGTAGTTTCAGCCTAAGGTTTTGAAACTGACGCAAATTGAAATCATTGCCTCTAAGGAAAAGTGCACTCATCATTGCTTTGCTTCAAATGGACTTGCAGGCAAGGACGTTGCTGCTTGTAACATTGCCCCTAAATTAACCATCTAGCAGATCATCAGAAACTACAAACTGGGGTTTGACATAAAAAAAAAGGCTTCAAGGAACCTAAGAAAGTCAGGAAAGTTACAGGATCGTCTCCTAAAAGGAAATGGCTACAGCATCGATTAAACTCCACTGCAGAGCTTGCTCAGGAATGGCAGCAGGCTGGTGTCAGAGCGTTGACATACAGTGAGGCAAAATCTTATGGACGCTGGCCTGATATCAGGAAAACCACTTCTTTCCAAGAAAAACATCATGGACAGATTGACATTCTGCAGGGGTTAAGCTAATAATGGGCCCCACATAGCACTCTACAGAATAATGGGCCCCACATAGTCATTCATACAGAACAATGGGCCCCACGTAGCCCTCCATACAGAATAATGGGCCCCACATAGCCCTCCATACAGAATAATGGGCCCCACATAGCCCTCCATACAGAATAATGGGCCCCACATAGCCCTCCATACAGAATAATGTGCCCCACACAGCCCTCCATACAGAATAATGTGCTCAATATAGCCCTCCATACAGAATAATGGGCCCCACATAGCCCTCCATACAGAATAATGGGCCCCACATAGCCCTCCATACAGAATAATGGGCCCCACATAGCCCTCCATACAGAATAATGGGCCCCACACAGCCCTCCATACAAAATAATGTGCTCCATATAGCCCTCCATACAGAATAATGGGCCCCACATAGCCCTCCATACAGAATAATGGACCCCACATAGCCCTCCATACAGAATAATGGACCCCACATAGCCCTCCATACAGAATAATGGACCCCACATAGCCCTCCATACAGAATAATGGGCCCCACATAGCCCTCCATACAGAATAATGTGCCCCACACAGCCCTCCATACAGAATAATGTGCTCAATATAGCCCTCCATACAGAATAATGGGCCCCACATAGCCCTCCATACAGAATAATGGGCCCCACATAGCCCTCCATACAGAATAATGGGCCCCATATAGCCCTCCATACAGAATAATGGGCCCCACATAGTCCTCCATACAGAATAATGGGCCCCACATAGCCCTCCATACAGAATAATGTGCCTCACATAGTCCTCCATACAGAATAATGGGCCCCACATAGCCCTCCATACAGAATAATGGGCCCCACATAGCCCTCCATACAGAATAATGGGCCCCACATAGCCCTCCATACAGAATAATGGGCCCCACATAGCCCTCCATACAGAATAATGGGCCCCACATAGCCCTCCATACAGAATAATGGGCCCCACATAGCCCTCCATACAGAATAATGGGCCCCACATAGCCCTCCATACAGAATAATATGCCCCACATAGCTCTCCATACAGAATAATGGGCCCCACATAGTCCTCCATACAGAATAATGGGCCCCACATAGTCCTCCATACAGAATAATGGACCCCACATAGCCCACCATACAAAATAATGTGCTCCATATATCCCTCCATACGAATAATGGGTCCCACATAGCCCTCCATACAGAATAATAGCCCCACATAGTCCTCCATACAGAATAATGGACCCCACATAGCCCTCCATTCAAAATAATGGACCCCACATATCCCTCCATACAGAATAATGGGCCCCACATATCCCTCCATACAGAATAATGGGCCCCACATAGCCCTCCATACAGAATAATATGCCCCACATAGCTCTCCATACAGAATAATGGGCCCCACATAGCCCTCCATACAGAATAATGGCTCCACATAGCCCTCCATACAGAATAATGTGCTCCACATAGCCCACCATACAAAATAATGTGCTCCATATATCCCTCCATACAGAATAATGGGCCCCACATATCCCTCCATACAGAATAATGGGCCCCACATAGCCCTCCATACAGAATAATATGCCCCACATAGCTCTCCATACAGAATAATGGGCCCCACATAGCCCTCCATACAGAATAATGGACCCCACATAGCCCTCCATACAGAATAATGTGCCCCACATAGTCCTCCATACAGAATAATGTGCTCCACATAGTCCTCCATATAGAATAATAGCCCCACATAGTCCTCTATACAGAATAATGGGCCCCACATAGCCCTCCATACAGAATAATGGGCCCCACATAGCCCTCCATACAGAATAATGTGCCCCACACAGCCCTCCATACAGAATAATGTGCTCCATATAGCCCTCCATACAGAATAATGGGCCCCACATAGCCCTCCATACAGAATAATGGGCCCCACTTAGCCCTCCATACAGAATAATGGGCCCCACATAGCCCTCCATACAGAATAATGGGCCCCACATAGCCCTCCATACAGAATAATGGACCCCACATAGCCCTCCATACAGAATAATGGGCCCCACATAGCCCTCCATACAGAATAATGGACCCCACATAGCCCTCCATACAGAATAATGGGCCCTACATAGCCCTCCATACAGAATAATGGGCCCCACATAGCCCTCCATACAGAATAATGGACCCCACATAGTCCTCCATACAGAATAATGTGCCCCACATAGTCCTCCATACAGAATAATGTGCCCCACATAGTCCTCCATACAGAATAATGGGCCCCACATAGCCCTCCATACAGAATAATGGGCCCCACATAGCCCTCCATACAGAATAATGGCCCCACATAGCCCTCCATACAGAATAATGGGCCCCACATAGCCCTCCATACAGAATAATGGGCCCCATATAGCCCTCCATACATAATAATGGACCCCACATAGCCCTCCATACAGAATAATGGGCCCCACATAGCCCTCCATACAGAATAATGGCCCCACATAGCCCTCCATACAGAGTAATGACCCCACACAGCCCTCCATACAGAATAATGGGCCCCACATAGCCCTCCATACAGAATAATGTTCTCCGCATAGCCCTCCATACAGAATAATGTGCTCCGCATAGCCCTCCATACAGAATAATGGGCCCCACATAGCCCTCCATACAGAATAATGGGCCCCACATAGCCCTCCATACAGAATAATGGGCCCCACATAGCCCTCCATACAAAATAATGTGCACCACATAGCCCTCCATACAGAATAATGGATCCCACATAGTCTTCCATACAGAATAATGGGCCCCACATTGCCCTCCATACAGAATAATGGGCCCCACATAGCCCTCCATACAGAATAATGGGCCCCACATAGCCCTCCATACAGAATAATGGGCCCCACATAGCCCTCCATACAGAATAATGGGCCCCACATAGCCCTCCATACAGAATAATGGCCCCCACATAGCCCTCCATACAGAATAATGGGCCCCACATAGCCCTCCATACAGAATAATGGGCCCCACATAGTCCTCCATGCAGAATAATGGGCGCACATAGTCCTCCATACAGAATAATGGGCCCCACATAGCCCTCCATACAGAATAATGGGCCTCATATAGCCCTCCATACAGAATAATGGGCCCCACATAGCCCTTCATACAGAATAATGGTCCCCACATAGCCCTCCATACAGAATAATGACCCCACACAGCCCTCCATACAGAATAATGGGCCCCACATAGCCCTCCATACAGAATAATGGGCCCCACATAGCCCTCCATACAGAATAATGGGCCCCACATAGCCCTCCATACAGAATAATAGCCCCACATAGTCCTCCATACAGAATAATGGACCCCACATAGCCCTCCATACAAAATAATGTGCTCCACATATCCCTCCATACAGAATAATGGGTCCCACATAGCCCTCCATACAGAATAATAGCCCCACATAGTCCTCCATACAGAATAATGGACCCCACATAGCCCTCCATACAAAATAATGGACCCCACATAGCCCTCCATACAGAATAATGTGCTCCACATAGCCCTCCATACAGAATAATGGGCCCCACATAGCCCTCCATACAGAATAATGGGCCCCACATAGCCCTCCATACAGAATAATGGGCCCCACATAGCCCTCCATACAGAATAATGGGCCCCACATAGCCCTCCATACAGAATAATGGGCCCCACATATCCCTCCATACAGAATAATGGGCCCCACATATCCCTCCATACAGAATAATGGGCCCCACATAGCCCTCCATACAGAATAATATGCCCCACATAGCTCTCCATACAGAATAATGGGCCCCACATAGTCCTCCATACAGAATAATGGGCCCCACATAGTCCTCCATACAGAATAATGGACCCCACATAGCCCACCATACAAAATAATGTGCTCCATATATCCCTCCATACAGAATAATGGGTCCCACATAGCCCTCCATACAGAATAATAGCCCCACATAGTCCTCCATACAGAATAATGGACCCCACATAGCCCTCCATTCAAAATAATGGACCCCACATATCCCTCCATACAGAATAATGGGCCCCACATATCCCTCCATACAGAATAATGTGCTCCACATAGCTCTCCATACAGAATAATGGGCCCCACATAGCCCTCCATACAGAATAATGGCTCCACATAGCCCTCCATACAGAATAATGGCCCCACATAGCCCTCCATACAGAATAATGGACCCCACATATCCCTCCATACAGAATAATGGGCCCCACATAGCCCTCCATACAGAATAATATGCCCCACATAGCTCTCCATACAGAATAATGGGCCCCACATAGCCCTCCATACAGAATAATGGCTCCACATAGCCCTCCATACAGAATAATGTGCTCCACATATCCCTCCATACAGAATAATGGGCCCCACATAGCCCTCCATACAGAATAATAGCCCCACATAGTCCTCCATACAGAATAATATGCTCCACATATCCCTCCATACAGAATAATGGGCCACACATAGCCCTCCATACAGAATAATGGGCCCCACATAGCCCTCCATACAGAATAATGGGCCCCACATAGCTCTCCATACAGAATAATGGCCCCACATAGTCCTCCATACAGAATAATGGGCCCCACATAGCCCTCCATACAGAATAATGGCTCCACATAGCCCTCCATACAGAATAATGTGCTCCACATAGCCCTCCATACAGAATAATGTGCTCCACATAGCCCACCATACAAAATAATGTGCTCCATATATCCCTCCATACAGAATAATGGACCCCACATAGCCCACCATACAAAATAATGTGCTCCATATATCCCTCCATACAGAATAATGGGTCTCACATAGCCCTCCATACAGAATAATAGCCCCACATAGTCCTCCATACAGAATAATGGACCCCACATAGCCCTCCATTCAAAATAATGGACCCCACATATCCCTCCATACAGAATAATGGGCCCCACATATCCCTCCATACAGAATAATGGGCCCCACATAGCCCTCCATACAGAATAATATGCCCCACATAGCTCTCCATACAGAATAATATGCCCCACATAGCCCTCCATACAGAATAATGGCTCCACATAGCCCTCCATACAGAATAATGTGCTCCACATAGCCCTCCATACAGAATAATGTGCTCCACATATCCCTCCATACAGAATAATAGCCCCACATAGTCCTCCATACAGAATAATGTGCCCCACATAGCCCTCCATACAGAATAATGGGCTCCACATAGCCCTCCATACAGAATAATGGGCCCCACATAGCCCTCCATACAGAATAATGGGCCCCACATAGCCCTCCATACAGAATAATGGGCACCACATAGCCCTCCATACAGAATAATGGGCACCACATAGCCCTCCATACAGAATAATGGACCCCACATAGCCCTCCATACAGAATAATGTGCCCCACATAGTCCTCCATACAGAATAATGGCCCCACATAGCCCTCCATACAGAATAATGTGCTCCACATAGCCCTCCATACAGAATAATGGGCCCCACATAGCCCTCCATACAGAATAATGGGCACCACATAGCCCTCCATACAGAATAATGGGCACCACATAGCCCTCCATACAGAATAATGGGCCCCACATAGCCCCCCATACAGAATAATGGCCCCACATAGCCCTCCATACAGAATAATGGACCCCACATAGCCCTCCATACAGAATAATGTGCTCCACATAGTCCTCCATACAGAATAATGTGCTCCACATAGCCCTCCATACAGAATAATAGCCCCACATAGTCCTCTATACAGATTAATGGGCCCCACATAGCCCTCCATACAGAATAATGGGCCCCACATAGCCCTCCATACAGAATAATGGGCCCCACATAGCCCTCCATACAGAATAATGGGCCCCACATAGCCCTCCATACAGAATAATGGGCCCCACATAGCCCTCCATACAGAATAATGGGCCCCACATAGCCCTCCATACAGAATAATGGGCCCCACATAGCCCTCCATACAGAATAATGGGCCCCACATAGCCCTCCATACAGAATAATAGCCCCACATAGTCCTCCATACAGAATAATGGGCCCCACATAGCCCTCCATACAGAATAATGGGCCCCACATAGCCCTCCATACAGAATAATGGGCCCCACATAGCCCTCCATACAGAATAATGGGCCCCACATAGCCCTCCATACAGAATAATGGGCCCCACATAGCCCTCCATACAGAATAATGGGCCCCACATAGCCCTCCATACAGAATAATATGCCCCACATAGCCCTCCATACAGAATAATGGACCCCACATAGCCCTCCATACAGAATAATGGGCCCCACATAGCCCTCCATACAGAATAATGTGCTCCACATAGCCCTCCATACAGAATAATGGGCCCCACATAGCCCTCCATACAGAATAATGGGCCCCACATAGCCCTCCATACAGAATAATGGGCCCCACATAGCCCTCCATACAGAATAATGTGCCCCACACAGCCCTCCATACAGAATAATGTGCTCAATATAGCCCTCCATACAGAATAATGGGCCCCACATAGCCCTCCATACAGAATAATGGGCCCCACATAGCCCTCCATACAGAATAATGGGCCCCACATAGCCCTCCATACAGAATAATGGGCCCCACATAGCCCTCCATACAGAATAATGGGCCCCACATAGCCCTCCATACAGAATAATGGACCCCACATAGCCCTCCATACAGAATAATGGGCCCCACATAGCCCTCCATACAGAATAATGGCCCCCACATAGCCCTCCATACAGAATAATGGGCCCCACATAGCCCTCCATACAGAATAATGTGCTCCACATAGTCCTCCATACAGAATAATAGCCCCACATAGTCCTCTATACAGAATAATGGGCCCCACATAGCCCTCCATACAGAATAATGGGCCCCACATAGCCCTCCATACAGAATAATGGACCCCACATAGCCCTCCATACAGAATAATGGGCCCTACATAGCCCTCCATACAGAATAATGGGCCCCACATAGCCCTCCATACAGAATAATGGACCCCACATAGTCCTCCATACAGAATAATGTGCCCCACATAGCCCTCCATACAGAATAATGACCCCACACAGCCCTCCATACAGAATAATGGGCCCCACATAGCCCTCCATACAGAATAATGGGCCCCACATAGCCCTCCATACAGAATAATAGCCCCACATAGTCCTCCATACAGAATAATGGACCCCACATAGCCCTCCATACAGAATAATGTGCTCCACATAGCCCTCCATACAGAATAATGGGCCCCACATAGCCCTCCATACAGAATAATGGGCCCCACATAGCCCTCCATACAGAATAATGGGCCCCACATAGCCCTCCATACAGAATAATGGGCCCCACATAGCCCTCCATACAGAATAATATGCCCCACATAGCCCTCCATACAGAATAATGTGCTCCACACAGCCCTCCATACAGAATAATGGCCCCCACATAGCCCTCCATACAGAATAATGGGCCCCACATAGCCCTCCATACAGAATAATGGGCCCCACACAGCCCTCCATACAGAATAATGGGCCCCACACAGCCCTCCATACAGAATAATGGGCCCCACATAGCCCTCCATACAGAATAATGGGCCCCACATAGCCCTCCATACAGAATAATGGGCCCCACATAGCCCTCCATACAGAATAATGGGCCCCACATAGCCCTCCATACAGAATAATGGGCCCCACATAGCCCTCCATACAGAATAATGGACCCCACATAGCCCTCCATACAGAATAATGGGCCCCACATAGCCCTCCATACAGAATAATGGGCCCCACATAGCCCTCCATACAGAATAATGGGCCCCACATAGCCCTCCATACAGAATAATGGACCCCACATAGTCCTCCATACAGAATAATGGTCCCCACATAGCCCTCCATACAGAATAATGACCCCACACAGCCCTCCATACAGAATAATGGGCCCCACATAGCCCTCCATACAGAATAATGGGCCCCACATAGCCCTCCATACAGAATAATAGCCCCACATAGTCCTCCATACAGAATAATGGACCCCACATAGCCCTCCATACAGAATAATGTGCTCCACATAGCCCTCCATACAGAATAATGGCCCCCACATAGCCCTCCATACAGAATAATGGGCCCCACATAGCCCTCCATACAGAATAATGTGCTCCACATAGTCCTCCATACAGAATAATAGCCCCACATAGTCCTCTATACAGAATAATGGGCCCCACATAGCCCTCCATACAGAATATTGGGCCCCACATAGCCCTCCATACAGAATAATGTGCCCCACACAGCCCTCCATACAGAATAATGTGCTCCATATAGCCCTCCATACAGAATAATGGGCCCCACATAGCCCTCCATACAGAATAATGGGCCCCACTTAGCCCTCCATACAGAATAATGGGCCCCACATAGCCCTCCATACAGAATAATGGGCCCCGCATAGCCCTCCATACAGAATAATGGACCCCACATAGCCCTCCATACAGAATAATGGGCCCCACATAGCCCTCCATACAGAATAATGGACCCCACATAGCCCTCCATACAGAATAATGGGCCCTACATAGCCCTCCATACAGAATAATGGGCCCCACATAGCCCTCCATACAGAATAATGGACCCCACATAGTCCTCCATACAGAATAATGTGCCCCACATAGTCCTCCATACAGAATAATGTGCCCCACATAGTCCTCCATACAGAATAATGGGCCCCACATAGCCCTCCATACAGAATAATGGGCCCCACATAGCCCTCCATACAGAATAATGGCCCCACATAGCCCTCCATACAGAATAATGGGCCCCACATAGCCCTCCACACAGAATAATGGGCCCCATATAGCCCTCCATACATAATAATGGACCCCACATAGCCCTCCATACAGAATAATGGGCCCCACATAGCCCTCCATACAGAATAATGGCCCCACATAGCCCTCCATACAGAGTAATGACCCCACACAGCCCTCCATACAGAATAATGTTCTCCGCATAGCCCTCCATACAGAATAATGTGCTCCGCATAGCCCTCCATACAGAATAATGGGCCCCACATAGCCCTCCATACAGAATAATGGGCCCCACATAGCCCTCCATACAGAATAATGGGCCCCACATAGCCCTCCATACAAAATAATGTGCACCACATAGCCCTCCATACAGAATAATGGATCCCACATAGTCTTCCATACAGAATAATGGGCCCCACATTGCCCTCCATACAGAATAATGGGCCCCACATAGCCCTCCATACAGAATAATGGGCCCCACATAGCCCTCCATACAGAATAATGGGCCCCACATAGCCCTCCATACAGAATAATGGGCCCCACATAGCCCTCCATACAGAATAATGGCCCCCACATAGCCCTCCATACAGAATAATGGGCCCCACATAGCCCTCCATACAGAATAATGGGCCCCACATAGTCCTCCATGCAGAATAATGGGCGCACATAGTCCTCCATACAGAATAATGGGCCCCACATAGCCCTCCATACAGAATAATGGGCCTCATATAGCCCTCCATACAGAATAATGGGCCTCATATAGCCCTCCATACAGAATAATGGGCCCCACATAGCCCTTCATACAGAATAATGGTCCCCACATAGCCCTCCATACAGAATAATGACCCCACACAGCCCTCCATACAGAATAATGGGCCCCACATAGCCCTCCATACAGAATAATGGGCCCCACATAGCCCTCCATACAGAATAATGGGCCCCACATAGCCCTCCATACAGAATAATAGCCCCACATAGTCCTCCATACAGAATAATGGACCCCACATAGCCCTCCATACAAAATAATGTGCTCCACATATCCCTCCATACAGAATAATGGGTCCCACATAGCCCTCCATACAGAATAATAGCCCCACATAGTCCTCCATACAGAATAATGGACCCCACATAGCCCTCCATACAAAATAATGGACCCCACATAGCCCTCCATACAGAATAATGTGCTCCACATAGCCCTCCATACAGAATAATGGGCCCCACATAGCCCTCCATACAGAATAATGGGCCCCACATAGCCCTCCATACAGAATAATGGGCCCCACATAGCCCTCCATACAGAATAATGGGCCCCACATAGCCCTCCATACAGAATAATGGGCCCCACATATCCCTCCATACAGAATAATGGGCCCCACATATCCCTCCATACAGAATAATGGGCCCCACATAGCCCTCCATACAGAATAATATGCCCCACATAGCTCTCCATACAGAATAATGGGCCCCACATAGTCCTCCATACAGAATAATGGGCCCCACATAGTCCTCCATACAGAATAATGGACCCCACATAGCCCACCATACAAAATAATGTGGTCCATATATCCCTCCATACAGAATAATGGGTCCCACATAGCCCTCCATACAGAATAATAGCCCCACATAGTCCTCCATACAGAATAATGGACCCCACATAGCCCTCCATTCAAAATAATGGACCCCACATATCCCTCCATACAGAATTATGGGCCCCACATATCCCTCCATACAGAATAATGTGATCCACATAGCCCTCCATACAGAATAATGTGCCCCACATAGCCCTCCATACAGAATAATGGCCCCACATAGCTCTCCATACAGAATAATGGGCCCCACATAGCCCTCCATACAGAATAATGGCTCCACATAGCCCTCCATACAGAATAATGGCCCCACATAGCCCTCCATACAGAATAATGGACCCCACATATCCCTCCATACAGAATAATGGGCCCCACATAGCCCTCCATACAGAATAATATGCCCCACATAGCTCTCCATACAGAATAATGGGCCCCACATAGCCCTCCATACAGAATAATGGCTCCACATAGCCCTCCATACAGAATAATGTGCTCCACATAGCCCACCATACAAAATAATGTGCTCCATATATCCCTCCATACAGAATAATGGACCCCACATAGCCCTCCATACAGAATAATGGGCCCACATAACCCTCCATACAGAATAATGGACCCCACATATCCCTCCATACAGAATAATGGCCCCACATATCCCTCCATACAGAATAATGGGCCCCACATATCCCTCCATACAGAATAATGGGCCCCACATAGCCCTCCATACAGAATAATATGCCCCACATAGCTCTCCATACAGAATAATGGGCCCCACATAGTCCTCCATACAGAATAATGGGCCCCACATAGTCCTCCATACAGAATAATGGACCCCACATAGCCCACCATACAAAATAATGTGCTCCATATATCCCTCCATACGAATAATGGGTCCCACATAGCCCTCCATACAGAATAATAGCCCCACATAGTCCTCCATACAGAATAATGGACCCCACATAGCCCTCCATTCAAAATAATGGACCCCACATATCCCTCCATACAGAATAATGGGCCCCACATATCCCTCCATACAGAATAATGGGCCCCACATAGCCCTCCATACAGAATAATATGCCCCACATAGCTCTCCATACAGAATAATGGGCCCCACATAGCCCTCCATACAGAATAATGGCTCCACATAGCCCACCATACAAAATAATGTGCTCCATATAGCCCTCCATACGAATAATGGGTCCCACATAGCCCTCCATACAGAATAATAGCCCCACATAGTCCTCCATACAGAATAATGGACCCCACATAGCCCTCCATTCAAAATAATGGACCCCACATATCCCTCCATACAGAATAATGGGCCCCACATAGCTCTCCATACAGAATAATGGGCCCCACATAGCCCTCCATACAGAATAATATGCCCCACATAGCTCTCCATACAGAATAATGGGCCCCACATAGCCCTCCATACAGAATAATGGCTCCACATATCCCTCCATTCAAAATAATGGACCCCACATATCCCTCCATACAGAATAATGGGCCCCACATAGCCCTCCATACAGAATAATGTGCTCCACATAGCCCACCATACAAAATAATGTGCTCCATATATCCCTCCATACAGAATAATGGGCCCCACATATCCCTCCATACAGAATAATGGGCCCCACATAGCCCTCCATACAGAATAATATGCCCCACATAGCTCTCCATACAGAATAATGGGCCCCCCATAGTCCTCCATACAGAATAATGGGCCCCACATAGTCCTCCATACAGAATAATGGACCCCACATAGCCCACCATACAAAATAATGTGCTCCATATATCCCTCCATACAGAATAATGGGTCCCACATAGCCCTCCATACAGAATAATAGCCCCACATAGTCCTCCATACAGAATAATGGACCCCACATAGCCCTCCATTCAAAATAATGGACCCCACATATCCCTCCATACAGAATAATGGGCCCCACATATCCCTCCATACAGAATAATGTGCTCCACATAGCTCTCCATACAGAATAATGGGCCCCACATAGCCCTCCATACAGAATAATGGCTCCACATAGCCCTCCATACAGAATAATGGACCCCACATATCCCTCCATACAGAATAATGGGCCCCACATAGCCCTCCATACAGAATAATGGGCCACACATAGCCCTCCATACAGAATAATGGGCCCCACATAGCTCTCCATACAGAATAATGGGCCCCACATAGCCCTCCATACAGAATAATGGGCCCCACATAGCCCTCCATACAGTATAATGTGCCCCACATAGCCCTCCATACAGAATAATGGCTCCACATAGCCCTCCATACAGAATAATGGCTCCACATAGCCCTCCATACAGAATAATGTGCTCCACATAGCCCACCATACAAAATAATGTGCTCCATATATCCCTCCATACAGAATAATGGACCCCACATAGCCCACCATACAAAATAATGTGCTCCATATATCCCTCCATACAGAATAATGGGTCCCACATAGCCCTCCATACAGAATAATAGCCCCACATAGTCCTCCATACAGACTAATGGACCCCACACAGCCCTCCATTCAAAATAATGGACCCCACATATCCCTCCATACAGAATAATGGGCCCCACATATCCCTCCATACAGAATAATGGGCCCCACATAGCCCTCCATACAGAATAATATGCCCCACATAGCTCTCCATACAGAATAATATGCCCCACATAGCCCTCCATACAGAATAATGGCTCCACATAGCCCTCCATACAGAATAATGTGCTCCACATAGCCCTCCATACAGAATAATGTGCCCCACATAGCCCTCCATACAGAATAATGGGCTCCACATAGCCCTCCATACAGAATAATGGGCCCCACATAGCCCTCCATACAGAATAATGGGGTCCACATAGTCCTCCATACAGAATAATGGACCCCACATAGCCCACCATACAAAATAATGTGCTCCATATATCCCTCCATACAGAATAATGGGTCCCACATAGCCCTCCATACAGAATAATAGCCCCACATAGTCCTCCATACAGAATAATGGACCCCACATAGCCCTCCATTCAAAATAATGGACCCCACATATCCCTCCATACAGAATAATGGGCCCCACATATCCCTCCATACAGAATAATGTGCTCCACATAGCTCTCCATACAGAATAATGGGCCCCACATAGCCCTCCATACAGAATAATGGCTCCACATAGCCCTCCATACAGAATAATGGACCCCACATATCCCTCCATACAGAATAATGGGCCCCACATAGCCCTCCATACAGAATAATGGGCCACACATAGCCCTCCATACAGAATAATGGGCCCCACATAGCTCTCCATACAGAATAATGGGCCCCACATAGCCCTCCATACAGAATAATGGGCCACACATAGCCCTCCATACAGAATAATGGGCCCCACATAGCCCTCCATACAGAATAATGGCTCCACATAGTCCTCCATACAGAATAATGGCTCCACATAGTCCTCCATACAGAATAATGTGCTCCACATAGTCCTCCATACAGAATAATGGGCCCCACATAGCCCTCCATACAGAATAATGGACCCCACATAGCCCTCCATACAGAATAATGTGCTCCACATAGCCCTCCATACAGAATAATGTGCTCCACATAGTCCTCCATACAGAATAATGGGCCCCACATAGCCCTCCATACAGAATAATGGACCCCACATAGCCCACCATACAAAATAATGTGCTCCATATATCCCTTCATACAGAATAATGGGTCTCACATAGCCCTCCATACAGAATAATAGCCCCACATAGTCCTCCATACAGAATAATGGACCCCACATAGCCCTCCATTCAAAATAATGGACCCCACATATCCCTCCATACAGAATAATGGGCCCCACATATCCCTCCATACAGAATAATGGGCCCCACATAGCCCTCCATACAGAATAATATGCCCCACATAGCTCTCCATACAGAATAATATGCCCCACATAGCCCTCCATACAGAATAATGGCTCCACATAGCCCTCCATACAGAATAATGTGCTCCACATAGCCCTCCATACAGAATAATGTGCCCCACATAGCCCTCCATACAGAATAATGGGCCCCACATAGCCCTCCATACAGAATAATGGGCACCACATAGCCCTCCATACAGAATAATGGGCACCACATAGCCCTCCATACAGAATAATGGGCACCACATAGCCCTCCATACAGAATAATGGACCCCACATAGCCCTCCATACAGAATAATGTGCCCCACATAGTCCTCCATACAGAATAATGGCCCCACATAGCCCTCCATACAGAATAATGTGCTCCACATAGCCCTCCATACAGAATAATGGGCCCCACATAGCCCTCCATACAGAATAATGGGCACCACATAGCCCTCCATACAGAATAATGGGCACCACATAGCCCTCCATACAGAATAATGGGCCCCACATAGCCCCCCATACAGAATAATGGCCCCACATAGCCCTCCATACAGAATAATGGACCCCACATAGCCCTCCATACAGAATAATGTGCTCCACATAGTCCTCCATACAGAATAATGTGCTCCACATAGCCCTCCATACAGAATAATAGCCCCACATAGTCCTCTATACAGAATAATGGGCCCCACATAGCCCTCCATACAGAATAATGGGCCCCACATAGCCCTCCATACAGAATAATGGGCCCCACATAGCCCTCCATACAGAATAATGGGCCCCACATAGCCCTCCATACAGAATAATGGGCCCCACATAGCCCTCCATACAGAATAATGGGCCCCACATAGCCCTCCATACAGAATAATGGGCCCCACATAGCCCTCCATACAGAATAATGGGCCCCACATAGCCCTCCATACAGAATAATAGCCCCACATAGTCCTCTATACAGAATAATGGGCCCCACATAGCCCTCCATACAGAATAATGGGCCCCACATAGCCCTCCATACAGAATAATGGGCCCCACATAGCCCTCCATACAGAATAATGGGCCCCACATAGCCCTCCATACAGAATAATGGGCCCCACATAGCCCTCCATACAGAATAATATGCCCCACATAGCCCTCCATACAGAATAATGGACCCCACATAGCCCTCCATACAGAATAATGGGCCCCACATAGCCCTCCATACAGAATAATGTGCTCCACATAGCCCTCCATACAGAATAATGGGCCCCACATAGCCCTCCATACAGAATAATGGGCCCCACATAGCCCTCCATACAGAATAATGGGCCCCACATAGCCCTCCATACAGAATAATGTGCCCCACACAGCCCTCCATACAGAATAATGTGCTCAATATAGCCCTCCATACAGAATAATGGGCCCCACATAGCCCTCCATACAGAATAATGGCCCCCACATAGCCCTCCATACAGAATAATGGGCCCCACATAGCCCTCCATACAGAATAATGTGCTCCACATAGTCCTCCATACAGAATAATAGCCCCACATAGTCCTCTATACAGAATAATGGGCCCCACATAGCCCTCCATACAGAATAATGGGCCCCACATAGCCCTCCATACAGAATAATGGACCCCACATAGCCCTCCATACAGAATAATGGGCCCTACATAGCCCTCCATACAGAATAATGGGCCCCACATAGCCCTCCATACAGAATAATGGGCCCCACATAGTCCTCCATACAGAATAATGTGCCCCACATAGCCCTCCATACAGAATAATGGGCCCCACATAGCCCTCCATACAGAATAATGGACCCCACATAGTCCTCCATACAGAATAATGTGCCCCACATAGCCCTCCATACAGAATAATGACCCCACACAGCCCTCCATACAGAATAATGGGCCCCACATAGCCCTCCATACAGAATAATGGGCCCCACATAGCCCTCCATACAGAATAATAGCCCCACATAGTCCTCCATACAGAATAATGGACCCCACATAGCCCTCCATACAGAATAATGTGCTCCACATAGCCCTCCATACAGAATAATGGGCCCCACATAGCCCTCCATACAGAATAATGGGCCCCACATAGCCCTCCATACAGAATAATGGGCCCCACATAGCCCTCCATACAGAATAATGGGCCCCACATAGCCCTCCATACAGAATAATGGGCCCCACATAGCCCTCCATACAGAATAATATGCCCCACATAGCCCTCCATACAGAATAATGTGCTCCACACAGCCCTCCATACAGAATAATGGCCCCTACATAGCCCTCCATACAGAATAATGGGCCCCACATAGCCCTCCATACAGAATAATGGGCCCCACACAGCCCTCCATACAGAATAATGGGCCCCACACAGCCCTCCATACAGAATAATGGGCCCCACATAGCCCTCCATACAGAATAATGGGCCCCACATAGCCCTCCATACAGAATAATGGGCCCCACATAGCCCTCCATACAGAATAATGGGCCCCACATAGCCCTCCATACAGAATAATGGACCCCACATAGCCCTCCATACAGAATAATGGGCCCCACATAGCCCTCCATACAGAATAATGGACCCCACATAGCCCTCCATACAGAATAATGGGCCCTACATAGCCCTCCATACAGAATAATGGGCCCCACATAGCCCTCCATACAGAATAATGGACCCCACATAGTCCTCCATACAGAATAATGGTCCCCACATAGCCCTCCATACAGAATAATGACCCCACACAGCCCTCCATACAGAATAATGGGCCCCACATAGCCCTCCATACAGAATAATGGGCCCCACATAGCCCTCCATACAGAATAATAGCCCCACATAGTCCTCCATACAGAATAATGGACCCCACATAGCCCTCCATACAGAATAATGTGCTCCACATAGCCCTCCATACAGAATAATGGCCCCCACATAGCCCTCCATACAGAATAATAGCCCCACATAGTCCTCCATACAGAATAATGGACCCCACATAGCCCTCCATACAAAATAATGGACCCCACATAGCCCTCCATACAGAATAATGTGCTCCACATAGCCCTCCATACAGAATAATGGGCCCCACATAGCCCTCCATACAGAATAATGGGCCCCACATAGCCCTCCATACAGAATAATGGGCCCCACATAGCCCTCCATACAGAATAATGGGCCCCACATAGCCCTCCATACAGAATAATGGGCCCCACATAGCCCTCCATACAGAATAATGGGCCCCACATATCCCTCCATACAGAATAATGGGCCCCACATATCCCTCCATACAGAATAATGGGCCCCACATAGCCCTCCATACAGAATAATATGCCCCACATAGCTCTCCATACAGAATAATGGGCCCCACATAGTCCTCCATACAGAATAATGGGCCCCACATAGTCCTCCATACAGAATAATGGACCCCACATAGCCCACCATACAAAATAATGTGCTCCATATATCCCTCCATACAGAATAATGGGTCCCACATAGCCCTCCATACAGAATAATAGCCCCACATAGTCCTCCATACAGAATAATGGACCCCACATAGCCCTCCATTCAAAATAATGGACCCCACATATCCCTCCATACAGAATTATGGGCCCCACATATCCCTCCATACAGAATAATGTGCTCCACATAGCTCTCCATACAGAATAATGGGCCCCACATAGCCCTCCATACAGAATAATGGCTCCACATAGCCCTCCATACAGAATAATGGCCCCACATAGCCCTCCATACAGAATAATGGACCCCACATATCCCTCCATACAGAATAATGGGCCCCACATAGCCCTCCATACAGAATAATATGCCCCACATAGCTCTCCATACAGAATAATGGGCCCCACATAGCCCTCCATACAGAATAATGGCTCCACATAGCCCTCCATACAGAATAATGTGCTCCACATAGCCCACCATACAAAATAATGTGCTCCATATATCCCTCCATACAGAATAATGGACCCCACATAGCCCTCCATACAGAATAATGGGCCCACATAACCCTCCATACAGAATAATGGACCCCACATAGCCCTCCATACAGAATAATGGGCCCCACACAGCCCTCCATACAGAATAATGGGCCCCACACAGCCCTCCATACAGAATAATGGGCCCCACATAGCCCTCCATACAGAATAATGGGCCCCACATAGCCCTCCATACAGAATAATGGGCCCCACATAGCCCTCCATACAGAATAATGTGCTCCACATAGCCCACCATACAAAATAATGTGCTCCATATATCCCTCCATACAGAATAATGGACCCCACATAGCCCTCCATACAGAATAATGGGCCCACATAACCCTCCATACAGAATAATGGACCCCACATAGCCCTCCATACAGAATAATGGCCCCACATATCCCTCCATACAGAATAATGGGCCCCACATATCCCTCCATACAGAATAATGGGCCCCACATAGCCCTCCATACAGAATAATATGCCCCACATAGCTCTCCATACAGAATAATGGGCCCCACATAGTCCTCCATACAGAATAATGGGCCCCACATAGTCCTCCATACAGAATAATGGACCCCACATAGCCCACCATACAAAATAATGTGCTCCATATATCCCTCCATACGAATAATGGGTCCCACATAGCCCTCCATACAGAATAATAGCCCCACATAGTCCTCCATACAGAATAATGGACCCCACATAGCCCTCCATTCAAAATAATGGACCCCACATATCCCTCCATACAGAATAATGGGCCCCACATATCCCTCCATACAGAATAATGGGCCCCACATAGCCCTCCATACAGAATAATATGCCCCACATAGCTCTCCATACAGAATAATGGGCCCCACATAGCCCTCCATACAGAATAATGGCTCCACATAGCCCTCCATACAGAATAATGTGCTCCACATAGCCCACCATACAAAATAATGTGCTCCATATATCCCTCCATACAGAATAATGGGCCCCACATATCCCTCCATACAGAATAATGGGCCCCACATAGCCCTCCATACAGAATAATATGCCCCACATAGCTCTCCATACAGAATAATGGGCCCCACATAGCCCTCCATACAGAATAATGGCTCCACATAGCCCTCCATACAGAATAATGGGCCCCACATAGCCCTCCATACAGAATAATGGCTCCACATAGCCCTCCATACAGAATAATGGGCCCCACATAGCCCTCCATACAGAATAATGGGCCCCACATAGCCCTCCATACAGAATAATGGCCCCACATAGTCCTCCATACAGAATAATGGGCCCCACATAGTCCTCCATACAGAATAATGGACCCCACATAGCCCACCATACAAAATAATGTGCTCCATATATCCCTCCATACAGAATAATGGGTCCCACATAGCCCTCCATACAGAATAATAGCCCCACATAGTCCTCCATACAGAATAATGGACCCCACATAGCCCTCCATTCAAAATAATGGACCCCACATATTCCTCCATACAGAATAATGGGCCCCACATATCCCTCCATACAGAATAATGTGCTCCACATAGCTCTCCATACAGAATAATGGGCCCCACATAGCCCTCCATACAGAATAATGGCTCCACATAGCCCTCCATACAGAATAATGGACCCCACATATCCCTCCATACAGAATAATGGGCCCCACATAGCCCTCCATACAGAATAATGGGCCACACATAGCCCTCCATACAGAATAATGGGCCCCACATAGCTCTCCATACAGAATAATGGGCCCCACATAGCCCTCCATACAGAATAATGGCTCCACATAGCCCTCCATACAGAATAATGGCTCCACATAGCCCTCCATACAGAATAATGTGCTCCACATAGCCCACCATACAAAATAATGTGCTCCATATATCCCTCCATACAGAATAATGGACCCCACATAGCCCACCATACAAAATAATGTGCTCCATATATCCCTCCATACAGAATAATGGGTCCCACATAGCCCTCCATACAGAATAATAGCCCCACATAGTCCTCCATACAGAATAATGGACCCCACACAGCCCTCCATTCAAAATAATGGACCCCACATATCCCTCCATACAGAATAATGGGCCCCACATATCCCTCCATACAGAATAATGGGCCCCACATAGCCCTCCATACAGAATAATATGCCCCACATAGCTCTCCATACAGAATAATGGCTCCACATAGCCCTCCATACAGAATAATGTGCCCCACATAGCCCTCCATACAGAATAATGGCTCCACATAGCCCTCCATACAGAATAATGTGCCCCACATAGCCCTCCATACAGAATAATGGGCTCCACATAGCCCTCCATACAGAATAATGGGCCCCACATAGCCCTCCATACAGAATAATGGGCCCCACATAGCCCTCCATACAGAATAATGGGCACCACATAGCCCTCCATACAGAATAATGGGCACCACATAGCCCTCCATACAGAATAATGGGCACCACATAGCCCTCCATACAGAATAATGGACCCCACATAGCCCTCCATACAGAATAATGTGCCCCACATAGTCCTCCATACAGAATAATGGCCCCACATAGCCCTCCATACAGAATAATGTGCTCCACATAGTCCTCCATACAGAATAATGGGCCCCACATAGTCCTCCATACAGAATAATGAGCCCCACATAGTCCTCCATATAGAATAATGGCCCCACATAGCCCTCCATACAGAATAATGAGCCCCACATAGTCCTCCATATAGAATAATGGCCCCACATAGCCCTCCATACAGAATAATGGGCCCTACATAGCCCTCCATACAGAATAATGGGCCCCACATAGCCCTCCATACAGAATAATGGGCCCCACATAGTCCTCCATACAGAATAATGAGCCCCACATAGTCCTCCATATAGAATAATGGCCCCACATAGCTCTCCATACAGAATAATGGGCCCCACATAGCCCTCCATACAGAATAATGGCCCCACATAGCCCTCCATACAGAATAATGGGCCCCACATAGTCCTCCATACAGAATAATGGGCCACACATAGCCCTCCATACAGAATAATGGACCCCATATAGCTCTCCATACAGAATAATGGGCTCCACATAGCCCTCCATACAGAATAATGGACCCCACATAGCCCTCCATACAGAATAATGGGCCCCACATAGCCCTCCATACAGAATAATGGGCCCCACATAGCCCTCCATACAGAATAATGGGCACCACATAGCCCTCCATACAGAATAATGGGCACCACATAGCCCTCCATACAGAATAATGGGCCCCACATAGCCCCCCATACAGAATAATGGCCCCACATAGCCCTCCATACAGAATAATGGACCCCACATAGCCCTCCATACAGAATAATGTGCTCCACATAGTCCTCCATACAGAATAATGTGCTCCACATAGCCCTCCATACAGAATAATAGCCCCACATAGTCCTCTATACAGAATAATGGGCCCCACATAGCCCTCCATACAGAATAATGGGCCCCACATAGCCCTCCATACAGAATAATGGGCCCCACATAGCCCTCCATACAGAATAATGGGCCCCACATAGCCCTCCATACAGAATAATGGGCCCCACATAGCCCTCCATACAGAATAATGGGCCCCACATAGCCCTCCATACAGAATAATGGGCCCCACATAGCCCTCCATACAGAATAATGGGCCCCACATAGCCCTCCATACAGAATAATAGCCCCACATAGTCCTCTATACAGAATAATGGGCCCCACATAGCCCTCCATACAGAATAATGGGCCCCACATAGCCCTCCATACAGAATAATGGGCCCCACATAGCCCTCCATACAGAATAATGGGCCCCACATAGCCCTCCATACAGAATAATGGGCCCCACATAGCCCTCCATACAGAATAATGGGCCCCACATAGCCCTCCATACAGAATAATGGGCCCCACATAGCCCTCCATACAGAATAATATGCCCCACATAGCCCTCCATACAGAATAATGTGCTCCACATAGTCCTCCATACAGAATAATGGGCCCCACATAGCCCTCCATACAGAATAATGGGCCCCACATAGTCCTCCATACAGAATAATAGCCCCACATAGTCCTCTATACAGAATAATGGCCCCACATAGCCCTCCATACAGAATAATGGGCCCCACATAGTCCTCTATACAGAATAATGGCCCCACATAGTCCTCCATACAGAATAATGGGCCCACATAGTCCTCCATACAGAATAATGGGGCCCACATAGCTCTCCATACAGAATAATGGGCCCCACATAGTCCTCTATACAGAATAATGGCCCCACATAGTCCTCCATACAGAATAATGGGCCCACATAGTCCTCCATACAATATAATGGGCCTCACGTAGCCCTCCATACAGAATAATGGGCCCCACGTAGCCCTCCATACAGAATAATGGGCCCCACATAGCCCTCCATACAGAATAATGGGCCCCACATAGCCCTCCATACAGAATACTGGGCCCCACATAGCCCTCCATACAGAATACTGGGCCCCACATAGCCCTCCATACAGAATAATGGGCCCCACATAGCCCTCCATACAGAATAATGGGCCCCACATAGCCCTCCATACAGAATAATGGGCCCCACATAGCCCTCCATACAGAATAATGGACCCCACATAGCCCTCCATACAGAATAATGGGCCCCACATAGCCCTCCATACAGAATAATGGGCCCCACATAGCCCTCCATACAGAATAATGGGACCCACATAGCCCTCCATACAGAATAATGGACCCCACATAGCCCTCCATACAGAATAATGGACCCCACATAGCCCTCCATACAGAATAATGGGCCCCACATAGCCCTCCATACAGAATAATGGGCCCCACATAGCCCTTCATACAGAATAATGGACCCCACATAGCCCTCCATACAGAATAATGGGTCCCACATAGCCCTCCATACAGAATAATGGACCCCACACAGCCCTCCATACAGAATAATGGGCCCCACATAGCCCTCCATACAGAATAATGGACCCCACATAGCCCTCCATACAGAATAATGGGCCCCACATAGCCCTTCATACAGAATAATGAGCCCCACATAGCCCTCCATACAGAATAATGGACCCCACATAGCCCTCCATACAGAATAATGGACCCCACATAGCCCTCCATACAGAATAATGGACCCCACATAGCCCTCCATACAGAATAATGGGCCCCACATAGCCCTCCATACAGAATAATGGGCCCCACATAGCCCTCCATACAGAATAATGGACCCCACATAGTCCTCCATACAGAATAATGAGCCCCACATAGCCCTCCATACAGAATAATGGGCCCCACATAGCCCTCCATACAGAATAATGGGCCCCACATAGACCTCCATACAGAATAATGGGCCCCACATAGCCCTCCATACAGAATAATGGACCCCACATAGCCCTCCATACAGAATAATGGGCCCCACATAGCCCTCCATACAGAATAATGGCCTCACATAGTCCTCCATACAGAATAATGGGCCCCACATAGCCCTCCATACAGAATAATGGGCCCCACATAGCCCTCCATACAGAATAATGGGCCCCACATAGTCCTCCATACAGAATAATGGGCCCCACATAGTCCTCCATACAGAATAATGGACCCCACATAGCCCTCTATACAGAATAATGGGCCCCACATAGCCCTCCATACAGAATAATGGGCCCCACATAGCCCTCCATACAGAATAATATGCCCCACATAGCCCTCCATACAGAATAATGGGCCCCACATAGCCCTCCATACAGAAGAATGGGCCCCACATAGCCCTCCATACAGAAGAATGGGCCCCACATAGCCCTCCATACAGAATAATGGGCCCCACATAGCCCTCCATACAGAATAATGGGCCCCACATAGCCCTCCATACAGAATAATGGACCCCACACAGCCCTCCATACAGAATAATGGGCCCCACATAGCCCTCCATACAGAATAATGGACCCCACATAGCCCTCCATACAGAATAATGGGCCCCACATAGCCCTTCATACAGAATAATGGGCCCCACATAGCCCTTCATACAGAATAATGAGCCCCACATAGCCCTCCATACAGAATAATGGACCCCACATAGCCCTCCATACAGAATAATGGGCACCACATAGCCCTCCATACAGAATAATGGCCCCACATAGTCCTCCATATAGAATAATGGACCCCACATAGCCCTCCATACAGAATAATGGGCCCCACATAGTCCTCTATACAGAATAATGGACCCCACATAGTCCTCCATACAGAATACTGGGCCCCACATAGCCCTCCATACAGAATAATGGCCCCACATAGTCCTCCATACAGAATAATGGACCCCACATAGCCCTCCATACAGAATAATGGGCCCCACATAGCCCTCCATACAGAATAATGGGCCCCACATAGCCCTCCATACAGAATAATGGGCCCCACATAGCCCTCCATACAGAATAATGGACCCCA
Source organism: Anomaloglossus baeobatrachus (assembly GCF_048569485.1). NCBI lineage: Eukaryota > Metazoa > Chordata > Amphibia > Anura > Aromobatidae > Anomaloglossus > Anomaloglossus baeobatrachus. The sequence continues at coordinate 769,319,298 of NC_134354.1, forward strand.
CACAGCCCTCCATACAGAATAATGGGCCCCACATAGCCCTCCATACAGAATAATGGACCCCACATAGTCCTCCATACAGAATAATGGACCCCACATAGCCCTCCATACAGAATAATGGGCCCCACATAGTCCTCTATACAGAATAATGGGCCCCACATAGTCCTCTATACAGAATAATGGACCCCACATAGTCCTCCATACAGAATACTGGGCCCCACATAGCCCTCCATACAGAATACTGGGCCCCACATAGCCCTCCATACAGAATAATGGCCCCACATAGTCCTCCATACAGAATAATGGACCCCACATAGCCCTCCATACAGAATAATGGGCCCCACATAGCCCTCCATACAGAATAATGGACCCCACACAGCCCTCCATACAGAATAATGGGCCCCACATAGCCCTCCATACAGAATAATGGACCCCACATAGCCCTCCATACAGAATAATGGGCCCCACATAGCCCTTCATACAGAATAATGGGCCCCACATAGCCCTTCATACAGAATAATGAGCCCCACATAGCCCTCCATACAGAATAATGGACCCCACATAGCCCTCCATACAGAATAATGGGCCCCACATAGCCCTCCATACAGAATAATGGGCCCCACATAGCCCTCCATACAGAATAATGGGCCCCACATAGCCCTCCATACAGAATAATGGGCCCCACATAGCCCTCCATACAGAATAATGGGCCCCACATAGCCCTCCATACAGAATAATGGACCCCACACAGCCCTCCATACAGAATAATGGGCCCCACATAGCCCTCCATACAGAATAATGGACCCCACATAGCCCTCCATACAGAATAATGGGCCCCACATAGCCCTTCATACAGAATAATGGGCCCCACATAGCCCTTCATACAGAATAATGAGCCCCACATAGCCCTCCATACAGAATAATGGACCCCACATAGCCCTCCATACAGAATAATGGGCCCCACATAGCCCTCCATACAGAATAATGGGCCCCACATAGCCCTCCATACAGAATAATGGGCCCCACATAGCCCTCCATACAGAATAATGGACCCCACACAGCCCTCCATACAGAATAATGGGCCCCACATAGCCCTCCATACAGAATAATGGACCCCACATAGCCCTCCATACAGAATAATGGGCCCCACATAGCCCTTCATACAGAATAATGGGCCCCACATAGCCCTTCATACAGAATAATGAGCCCCACATAGCCCTCCATACAGAATAATGGACCCCACATAGCCCTCCATACAGAATAATGGGCACCACATAGCCCTCCATACAGAATAATGGCCCCACATAGTCCTCCATACAGAATAATGGACCCCACATAGCCCTCCATACAGAATAATGGGCCCCACATAGTCCTCTATACAGAATAATGGACCCCACATAGTCCTCCATACAGAATACTGGGCCCCACATAGCCCTCCATACAGAATAATGGCCCCACATAGTCCTCCATACAGAATAATGGACCCCACATAGCCCTCCATACAGAATAATGGGCCCCACATAGCCCTCCATACAGAATAATGGGCCCCACATAGCCCTCCATACAGAATAATGGGCCCCACATAGCCCTCCATACAGAATAATGACCCCACATAGCCCTCCATACAGAATAATGGCCCCACATAGTCCTCCATACAGAATAATGGACCCCACATAGCCCTCCATACAGAATAATGGCCCCACATAGCCCTCCATACAGAATAATGGGCACCACATAGCCTTCCATACAGAATAATGGGCCCCACATAGCCCTCCATACAGAATAATGGGCCCCACATAGCCCTCCATACAGAATAATGGACCCCACATAGCCCTCCATACAGAATAATGGGTCCCACATAGCCCTCCATACAGAATAATGGACCCCACATAGCCCTCCATACAGAATAATGTGCCCCACATAGCCCTCCATACAGAATAATGGGCCCACATAGCCCTCCATACAGAATAATGGGCCCCACATAGCCCTCCATACAGAATAATGGGCCCCACATAGCCCTCCATACAGAATAATGGGCCCCACATAGCCCTCCATACAGAATAATGGACCCCACACAGCCCTCCATACAGAATAATGGGCCCCACATAGCCCTCCATACAGAATAATGGACCCCACACAGCCCTCCATACAGAATAATGGGCCCCACATAGTCCTCCATACAGAATAATGGGCCCCACATAGCCCTCCATACAGAATAATGGGCCCCACATAGTCCTCCATACAGAATAATGGGCCCACATAGTCCTCCATACAGAATAATGTACCCCACATAGCCCTCCATACAGAATAATGGGCCCCACATAGCCCTCCATACAGAATAATGGGCCCACATAGTCCTCCATACAGAATAATGGGCCCACATAGTCCTCCATACAGAATAATGTACCCCACATAGCTCTCCATACAGAATAATGGGCCCCACATAGTCCTCCATACAGAATAATGGGCCCACATAGTCCTCCATACAGAATAATGTACCCCACATAGCCCTCCATACAGAATAATGGGCCCCACATAGCCCTCCATACAGAATAATGGGCCCCACATAGCCCTCCATACAGAATAATATGCCCCACATAGCCCTCCATACAGAATAATGGGCCCACATAGCCCTCCATACAGAATAATGGGCCCCACATAGTCCTCCATACAGAATAATGGACTCCACATAGCCCTCTATACAGAATAATGGGCCCCACATAGCCCTCCATACAGAATAATGGACTCCACATAGCCCTCTATACAGAATAATGGGCCCCACATAGCCCTCCATACAGAATAATGGGCCCCACATAGCCCTCCATACAGAATAATGGGCCCCACATAGTCCTCCATACAGAATAATGGGCCCCACATAGTCCTCTATACAGAATAATGGGCCCCACATAGCCCTCCATACAGAATAATGGCCCCACATAGCCCTCCATACAGAATAATGGGCCCCACATAGCCCTCCATACAGAATAATGGGCCCCACATAGCCCTCCATACAGAATAATGGGCCCCACATAGCCCTCCATACAGAGTAATGTGTAATGATGGCGGGGGCGAGCGGGAGTGGACCTACTGGGCCGCAGCATCGGCCGAACCTAACATTTTTCTGCATTCGTTTTAATTAAAAATTTTGCATGGTTTGTCTTTTACAGCCTCATGGTTTTCCTGCACGTTCAGCTTTGATGTGGTCTGTGATGGTAAATTAGCCGAGAGGAGCTGAGAAAAAGACGGATGCAAAAAGAGTTACCTTGAAATAAGGAGCTCACTGATGGTCCCTCAGTTACCTCATTCCACACCCAGCAATAGACAGAGGCTATAGAAGGCAAACGGTGTGAAATATTTAATGAAACCTAATTACAAGTATGTTATTTTCTTTTAGCCAAAAATAGAAGTAAAAAAAAAAAAGTTGCCCTACCCAATGGTAGACAAACCCTTTAAATCAATGAATGGCATGGCTTTTGCTATACTTAGGGATCACACGATCCAAAATGAATGTTCTAAATATGACACCCCAAGAGCGCCCCCCTATGGCCTCAGAGTGGTATATGTCTACAGTAACCACATTCTTCCATATTTAGTCCATTTCAGAGAGTCTGACACCATTTCATCCCTGTGCCTCCCCAGTACGCTATAAACTACAAGTCCCGGCATGCCTTGCGGTACAAGCGCTGAGCCGTTACTTTCACTTTTTATGTCCATAGACCGCTGGTTCGCTACAAGTACGAGCAGCCCGTCTCTTCTCCGTCACTGACGGCTGCTATGATCACATGCCCTTCATTATCAAGGGCAAAACAGACTGGCAACCCAGACTCCGCGAAGCCGCTCTGCCAGTTTCAAAAATGGCGTCCTTCAGACCTCTTCTACGTCGCAGAGGAAGTGACGTATTAGTAATCACCTACAGTTTCCATAGAAACCACGTCGCGTCCCGGAAGTTGCCGGTAATATCATCTATTTACAGGTTTCTAGAGAAGCTGAGACATGCCGGCGGTGTCTTCGGAAGGTGAGATGTGCGATGGGTGGAGAACCACAAGTGCCAGCGTGTCCACAACATATCCCATCCCCTTCTTTGCTGGAGTAGGTGTTAATCAATGACTGATTTCCCCAAAAGTGGGAGAAAAAGTAAAACAGGTTTTTCACTTTTTTTTCCCTTTGAAGTTATAATTGTTTAACATCACTATTTTGATACATTATCTGTATCAATTATGGGGTCAGTGATTGGGGTACACGGGGACTTTTGTATGCTATGGTTATTAAAGTGGATGTTTCACCCCAGAAATCCCTTTAAATATGAAACCCGCTGGACATAGGCTGGATATGAGCGCTGAGTGTCTCTCCCAGTAATATAGGCTGGATGTGAGCTCTGTGTGTCTCCCAGTAATATAGGCTGGATGTGAGGTCTGTGTGTCTCTCCCAGTAATATAGGCTGGATGTGAGGTCTGTGTGTCTCTCCCAGTAATATAGGCTGGATGTGAGCTCTGTGTGTCTCTCCCAGTAATATAGGCTGGATGTGAGCTCTGTGTGTCTCTCCCAGTAATATAGGCTGGATGTGAGGTCTGTGTGTCTCTCCCAGTAATATAGGCTGGATGTGGGCTCTGTGTGTCTCTCCCAGTAATATAGGCTGGATGTGAGCTCTGTGTGTCTCTCCCAGTAATATAGGCTGGATGTGAGCTCTGTGTGTCTCCCAGTAATATAGGCTGGATGTGAGGTCTGTGTGTCTCTCCCAGTAATATAGGCTGGATGTGAGCTCTGTGTGTCTCCCAGTAATATAGGCTGGATGTGAGGTCTGTGTGTCTCCCAGTAATATAGGCTGGATGTGAGGTCTCTGTGTCTCTCCCAGTAATATAGGCTGGATGTGAGGTCTGTGTGTCTCTCCCAGTAATATAGGCTGGATGTGAGGTCTGTGTGTCTCTCCCAGTAATATAGGCTGGATGTGAGCTCTGTGTGTCCGTCCCAGTAATATAGGCTAGATGTGAGCTCTGTGTGTCTCTCCCAGTATTATAGGCTGGATGTGAGGTCTGTGTGTCTCCCAGTAATATAGGCTGGATGTGAGCTCTGTGTGTCTCTCCCAGTAATATAGGCTGGATGTGAGGCCTGTGTGTCTCTCCCAGTAATATAAGCTGGATGTGAGGTCTGTGTGTCTCTCCCAGTAATGTAAGCTGGATGTGACCTCTGTGTGTCTCTCCCAGTAATATAGGCTGGATGTGAGGTCTGTGTGTCTCCCAGTAATATAGGCTGGATGTGAGCTCTGTGTGTCTCTCCCAGTATTATAGGCTGGATGTGAGCTCTGTGTGTCTCTCCCAGTAATATAGGCTGGATGTGAGGTCTGTGTGTCTCTGCCAGTAATATAGGCTGGATGTGAGCTCTGTGTGTCTCCCAGTAATATAGGCTGGATGTGAGGTCTGTGTGTCTCTCCCAGTAATATAGGCTGGATGTGAGATCTGTGTGTCTCTCCCAGTAATATAGGCTGGATGTGAGGTCTGTGTGTCTCCCAGTAATATAGGCTGGATGTGAGCTCTGTGTGTCTCTCCCAGTAATATAGGCTGGATGTGAGCTCTGTGTGTCTCTCCCAGTAATATAGGCTGGATGTGAGGTCTGTGTGTCTCTCCCAGTAATATAGGCTGGATGTGAGCTCTGTGTGTCTCTCCCAGTAATATAGGCTGGATGTGAGCTCTGTGTGTCTCTCCCAGTATTATAGGCTGGATGTGAGGTCTGTGTGTCTCCCAGTAATATAGGCTGGATGTGAGGTCTGTGTGTCTCTCCCAGTAATATAGGCTGGATGTGAGGTCTGTGTGTCTCTCCCAGTAATATAGGCTGGATGTGAGGTCTGTGTGTCTCTCCCAGTAATATAGGCTGGATGTGAGGTCTGTGTGTCTCTCCCAGTAATATAGACTGGATGTGAGCTCTGTGTGTCTCTCCCAGTAATATAGGCTGGATATGAGCTCTGTGTGTCCCTCAGTAATATAGGCTGGATGTGAGGTCTGTGTGTCTCTCCCAGTAATATAGGCTGGATATGAGCGCTGAGTGTCTCTCCCAGTAATATAGGCTGGATATGAGCTCTGTATGTCCCTCAGTAATATAGGCTGGATGTGAGGTCTGTGTGTCTCTCCCAGTAATATAGGCTGGATGTGAGGTCTGTGTGTCTCTCGCAGTAATATAGGCTGGATGTGAGGTCTGTGTGTCTCTCCCAGTAATATAGGCTGGATGTGAGGTCTGTGTGTCTCTCCCAGTAATATAGGCTGGATGTGAGGTCTGTGTGTCTCTCCCAGTAATATAGGCTGGATGTGAGCTCTGTGTGTCCCTCCCAGTAATATAGGCTGGATGTGAGCTCTGTGTGTCCCTCCCAGTAATATATGCTGGATGTGAGGTCTGTGTGTCTCTCCTAGTAATATAGGCTGGATGTGAGGTCTGTTTGTTTGTCTCAGTAATATAGGCTAGATGTGATGTCTGTGTGTCTCTCCCAGTAATATAGGCTGGATGTGAGCTCTGTGTGTCTCTCCCAGTAATATAGGCTGGATGTGAGCTCCGTGTGTCTCTCCCAGTAATATAGGCTGGATGTGAGCTCCGTGTGTCTCTCCCAGTAATATAGGCTGGATGTGAGCTCCGTGTGTCTCTCCCAGTAATATAGGCTGGATGTGAGCTCTGTGTGTGTCTCCCAGTAATATAGGCTGGATGTGAGCTCTGTGTGTCCCTCCCAGTAATATAGGCTGGATGTGAGCTCTGTGTGTCCCTCCCAGTAATATAGGCTGGATGTGAGGTCTGTGTGTCTCTCCTAGTAATATAGGCTGGATGTGAGGTCTGTTTGTTTGTCTCAGTAATATAGGCTGGATGTGAGGTCTGTGTGTCTCCCAGTAATATAGGCTGGATGTGAACTCTGTGTGTCTCTCAGTAATATAGGCTGGATGTGAGGTCTGTGTGTCTCTCTCAGTAATATAGGCAGGATGTGAGGTCTGTGTGTCTCTCCCAGTAATATAGGCTGGATGTGAGCTCCGTGTGTCTCTCCCAGTAATATAGGCTGGATGTGAGGTCTGTGTGTCTCTCTCAGTAATATAGGCAGGATGTGAGGTCTGTGTGTCTCTCCCAGTAATATAGGCTGGATGTGAGCTCCGTGTGTCTCTCCCAGTAATATAGGCTGGATGTGAGGTCATTGTGCGGCGCTGTTCCATGTCCAGTCCAAAGCAGCAGCCAGGTATATTGATGACTATCCCAATATTGTAATTGTCCATAACCCCTGTGTTTGTTGATGTGACTGGTCGCTGTAGCCGCGCTGCAGAAGAAGAGGGATTACAGCAACATCCATGAGGCGGTGAGGTGCGGACATGTCGAAGAGCTGGCCACCATCGTGAAGAACGGGACCAGTGTGAATGACGTGGATCCGGTCCATAAGTTTACACCCTTGCACTGGGCTGCACATTCTGGGAGTCTGGAGGTAACTTTCCACTATCCACCCTGTGCTGTGTTTCCTACATACTGTGGGGAGTAGACCTAATAATAAAAATGCTTAATGACTAGATTCAAGACTCTTATAGAGTGGGCGCATTCCTTCCTCACTGCCACCAGGGGGAGCTCACTGCATGCAGGTTTACTATTGAGTAGTATTGAGCTCCCTCTAGTGGTGACTGCAGGAAGCCAGAATTATTATTATTATTATTATTATTATTATTATTATTAATAATAATATTATGCAAATGATTTTATAGCTCTGTATCAGAATAAAACAGACTTGCACCTGATAAAGATTTATTAAGAAATTAATAGGAATATATACGTAAACCAATTTAGAACAGATAAGATCACTCTGTCTTTATGATCATGTTAATCTTCAGTTTGTCTGTGATCTTGCAGTGTCTTCACTGGTTACTGTGGCATGGAGCGGACATCACTAACGTGACCCCCAGAGGATGGACGGCAGCTCATTTATCTGCTATTAAAGGACAAGATGCCTGTATGCAGGTATGTACATATTTATCCATCTATCCCTCTATCCATCCATCCCTCTCTCTATCTATCTATCCCTCTCTCTATCCATCCCTCTATCTATCTATCTATCCCTCTATCTATCTATCTATCTATCTATCTATCTATCTATCTATCCCTCTATCTATCTATCATGCATTGCATTTTCTATAGTCACACCTTGTTCTCAATCACAGGCCTTGATTCTCAGTGGAGCAAACCTCTCGGCTAAAGATGACCGGCAGTGCACCCCAGCACACCTGGCCTCTGCCCATGGGCACTCATTCACTTTACAGACCATTCTGCGCAGTGGAGCGGTAAGCACAACCGTCTAATGTACTGAGGATGTATAAATCTAGGTTTATGTAATTATTTTATATTGTTAAGTTTCTATTCATTGCAGGATACAGGCAGCGCAGATATTAAAGGATGGACTCCAGTTCATTATGCTGCATTTCATGGCCGACTCGGCTGTCTACAGCTTCTTCTGCGGTGGGGGGCTTCTGTGGAAGCAATCAATCATGATGGAAACTCACCAGGTAGACGTAGTATCAGATTCATGTTTACATTAAAATATTGCCCCTATGTACAAGAATATAACTACTATAATACTGCCTCTATGTACAGGAATATAACTACTATAATACTGCCCCTATGTACAAGAATATAACTACTATAATACTGCCCCTATGTACAAGAATATAACTACTATAATACTGCCCCTATGTACAAGAATATAACTACTATAATACTGCCCCTATGTACAAGAATATAACTACTATAATACTGCCCCCTATGTACAAGAATATAACTACTATAATACTGCTCCTATGTACAAGAATATAACTACTATAATACTGCCCCTATGTACAAGAATATAACTACTATAATACTGCCCCTATGTACAAGAATATAACTACTATAATACTGCCCCCTATGTACAAGAATATAACTACTATAATACTGCCCCCTATGTACAAGAATATAACTACTATAATACTGCTCCTATGTACAAGAATATAACTACTATAATACTGCTCCTATGTACAAGAATATAACTACTATAATACTGCCCCTATGTACAATAATATAACTACTATAATACTGCTCCTATGTACAAGAATATAACTACTATAATACTGCTCCTATGTACAAGAATATAGCTACTATAATACTGCCCCCTATGTACAAGAATATAACTACTATAATACTGCCCCTATGTACAAGAATATAACTACTATAATACTGCCCCTATGTACAAGAATATAACTACTATAATACTGCCCCTATGTACAAGAATATAACTACTATAATACTGCTCCTATGTACAAGAATATAACTACTATAATACTGCCCCTATGTACAATAATATAACTACTATAATACTGCTCCTATGTACAAGAATATAACTACTATAATACTGCCCCTATGTACAAGAATATAACTACTATAATACTGCTCCTATGTACAAGAATATAACTACTATAATACTGCCCCTATGTACAAGAATATAACTACTATAATACTGCCCCTATGTACAAGAATATAACTACTATAATACTGCCCCTATGTACAAGAATATAACTACTATAATACTGCCTCCTATGTACAAGAATATAACTACTATAATACTGCCTCCTATGTACAAGAATATAACTACTATAATACTGCCCCTATATACAAGAATATAACTACTATAATACTGTCCCTATGTACAAGAATATAACTACTATAATACTGCCCCTATGTACAAGAATATAACTACTATAATACTGCCCCTATGTACAAGAATATAACTACTATAATACTGCCCCTATGTACAAGAATATAACTACTATAATACTGCCCCCTATGTACAAGAATATAACTACTATAATACTGCCTCCTATGTACAAGAATAACTACTATAATACTGCTCCTATGTACAAGAATATAACTACTATAATACTGCTCCTATGTACAAGAATATAACTACTATAATACTGTCCCTATGTACAAGAATATAACTACTATAATACTGCCCCTATGTACAAGAATATAACTACTATAATACTGCCCCTATATACAAGAATATAACTACTATAATACTGCCCCTATGTACAAGAATATAACTACTATAATACTGCCCCTATGTACAAGAATATAACTACTATAATACTGCCCCCTATGTACAAGAATATAACTACTATAATACTGCCTCCTATGTACAAGAATAACTACTATAATACTGCTCCTATGTACAAGAATATAACTACTATAATACTGCTCCTATGTACAAGAATATAACTACTATAATACTGCTCCTATGTACAAGAATATAACTACTATAATACTGCTCCTATGTACAAGAATATAACTACTATAATACTGCTCCTATGTACAAGAATATAACTACTATAATACTGCTCCTATGTACAAGAATATAACTACTATAATACTGCTCCTATGTACAAGAATATAACTACTATAATACTGCTCCTATGTACAAGAATATAACTACTATAATACTGCCCCTATGTACAAGAATATAACTACTATAATACTGCCCCTATGTACAAGAATATAACTACTATAATACTGCCCCTATGTACAAGAATATAACTACTATAATACTGCCCCTATGTACAAGAATATAACTACTATAATACTGCCTCCTATGTACAAGAATATAACTACTATAATACTGCTCCTATGTACAAGAATATAACTACTATAATACTGCTCCTATGTACAAGAATATAACTACTATAATACTGCTCCTATGTACAAGAATATAACTACTATAATACTGCTCCTATGTACAAGAATATAACTACTATAATACTGCTCCTATGTACAAGAATATAACTACTATAATACTGCCCCTATGTACAAGAATATAACTACTATAATACTGCCCCTATGTACAAGAATATAACTACTATAATACTGCCTCCTATGTACAAGAATATAACTACTATAATACTGCCTCCTCTGTACAAGAATATAACTACTATAATACTGCTCCTATGTACAAGAATATAACTACTATAATACTGCTCCTATGTACAAGAATATAACTACTATAATACTGCCCCTATGTACAAGAATATAACTACTATAATACTGCCCCTATGTACAAGAATATAACTACTATAATACTGCCTCCTATGTACAAGAATATAACTACTATAATACTGCCTCCTCTGTACAAGAATATAACTACTATAATACTGCCCCTATGTACAAGAATATAACTACTATAATACTGCTCCTATGTACAAGAATATAACTATTATAATACTGCCCTCTATGTACAAGAATATAACTACTATAATACTGCCCCTATGTACAAGAATATAACTACTATAATACTGCCTCCTATGTACAAGAATATAACTACTATAATACTGCCGCCATGGACCAGATAATATAATCTAAATTGGAAACATTAAGTTAGAAATGATTCTCTCTATTGTGTGTCTGTTTATTCTATTTTATACATTTGTGCTGTATACATTACAGGATATTTTTTGTCTGTTATAAGTGCATTTATCCGCCATGGAGGGACATCTGCATTGCTTAAAATTTGTGCTCAGTAAACTCCCCAGCCTCACCCGTGCGCTGGAGGCAAGAAACAGTAAGGGAGACAACCCAAAGGACCTGGCGAGAAGATTTTATAAGGAGAGAATCATTCAGTATATAGACTGTGTAGAGTATGAGAGGGATCATCCTGAAGAGATGGAGAGTGAGTATAGATCAGATTTTTTTTTTTTTTTTTAAACCATTGATTTGTATGAAATTAAAGTTGTGTTGTGTTGGTATAGAGCTATTCCTGCTCCCTTAACGTAGTCATACATGTAGATGACCACCACTAGAGGGAGCTCACTGCACACAAATCCATACATCTCTCATAGGGTTCAGCGTAGTATGTGTGGTCAGTGAGCTCCCCCTAGTGGCAGCTGCAGGCAGTCACAATGTGTGGTCAGCGTGCTCCCCCTAGTGGCAGCTCCAGGTAGTCAGAATGTGTGGCAGTGAGCTCCCTCTAGTGGCAGCTGCAGGCAGTCAGAATGTGTGGTCAGTGAGATCCCTCTAGTGGCAGCTCCAGGCAGTCAGAATGTGTGGTCAGTGTGCTCCCTCTAGTGGCAGTTCCAGGCAGTCAGAATGTGTGGTCAGTGAGCTCCCTCTAGTAGCAGTTCCAGGCAGTCAGAATATGTGGCAGTGAGCTCCCCCTAGTGGCAGCTCCAGGCAGTCAGAATGTGTGGTCAGTGAGCTCCCTCTAGTGGCAGCTCCAGGCAGTCAGAATGTGTGGTCAGTGAGCTTCCTCTAGTGGCAGTTCCAGGCAGTCAGAATGTGTGGTCAGTGAGCTCCCCCTAGTGGCAGCTCCAGGCAGTCAGAATGTGTGGTCAGTGAGCTCCCTCTAGTGGCAGCTGCAGGCAGTCAGAATGTGTGGTCAGTGAGCTCCCTCTAGTGGCAGCTGCAGGCACTCAGAATGTGTGGTCACTGAGCTCCCTCTAGTGGCAGCTCCAGGCAGTCAGAATGTGTGGCAGTGAGCTCCCTCTAGTGGCAGCTCCAGGCAGTCAGAATGTGTGGTCAGTGAGCTTCCTCTAGTGGCAGTTCCAGGCAGTCAGAATGTGTGGTCAGTGAGCTCCCCCTAGTGGCAGCTCCAGGCAGTCAGAATGTGTGGTCAGTGAGCTCCCTCTAGTGGCACACAGACACTGTTGTCTTTACTATGTTTTTTCTTGTCTCACTAGATTTGGCCTTCCCGGCTCACGTCGCTGCCTATAAAGGTGATTTAGTAACCCTTAGAAAACTGGTAGAGAGTGGAATAATTAACATTAACGAGCGAGATGATAAAGGCTCCACTCCTTTACACAAAGGTGAGAATCACAGAAAAGGGGCCAGGGCTGTCTATAAGGGGCGATCTCTGTGATGTGACCCGGCGTTGTGCTCCTCAGCCGCGGGCACCGGTCAGGTGGAGTGCATACAATGGCTGCTGGAGATGGGGGCGGACTACAACATCACCACCGAGGCCGGCGAGACCCCGAGAGACGTGGCAAAAAGGTAGCATGATAACCTCCCATGTGGTGTGTTGGATTCTGACCTGTTACACGTGCCGTTGTCATATTCCCCATGTGTCGGTGACAGGTCCGCACAACGGGCTGCTGTGAAGCTCTTGGGGGGCAGAACTGACGAAGATGACGAGGAGGAGGAGTTAAGTGAAGACGATCCCTTGTTTTTCGAGAGGCATGGCGTGGAAGGAAGCACCGACCAACAAGACGACGTTAACCTGAGCGCCAGCGAAAAGAAAAAGGCCCGCGGTATGTAAAAAAAAGGAGAATCCGCACCTCGGGAGTTCTTCTTACCGGCCCAGTGCCGACCTCAAAATAAAGGTCTCCAACCTGTGCCTCCCAGGGCATATTTGGGGTTGGTGAGAGACAGGTTGGAGACCAGTGGTCTAGTATTTTGGAACCATCAACTTCCTATGAATTTGGGAAGAGTTTCCATAGAATGGTAAGATATCAATTCTGTCTTTTGTTTTCCAGCGAGAGCCTACGACAAGGTGAAAGAACTCCAGAAGTTACTGGAGATCGCGAAAAGCAATTATAAGCATCTGGGCGGCATCCTGGAAGAAGAAAGCCAGAGGAAGAAGGAGCAGAAGGAAGCCGAGAAGTAAAGATTGAATATTAAAGGACGGGGACTCCAGTCTCACACATGATACAATACATACATGCAATTCAGATCCGGATCCCACCAGAGGGAGCTGCACGTGTCTGGGGCTCGGCTTGCATTGCTGCCAGTGGAGGGGTGTCCGAATACATAAGGGTGAAGGGAGGTGGTTGCAGGGTTCTGCTAAAGGCACCCAACCTCTTTAATAGGAGACTAGCTGAAGTACCCGGGCGTTGCCTGGGATAGTGACTGTCTCTCTCCCAGTCTCTGTCTATCTCTGTGTGTCTAGCTGTTCCTTTCCCTGTCTCTCTCTCCCTTGATCGATGTCTGTCTCTGGCTCTCTCTGTGTCTGTCTCTGTGTGTCTCTGTCTCTTTCTGCCTCTCTCTATCTGTCTCTCCACCAACATCTTATTACCTCACACATAAGCTTCTTATACTTACGGGTACTTTGCACACTACGACATCACAAGCCGATGCTTGCGATGTCGAGCGCGATAGTCCACGCCCCCATCGCACATACTATAGTGTTATATCTGACGTAGAGAACATTATCGCTACGCCAGCTTCACATGCACTCACCTGCCCTGCGATGTCGCTCTGGCTGGCGAACCGCCTCCTTATTAAGGGGGCGTGTCGTGCGACGTCACACGGCAGACGGCCAATAGAAGCGGAGGGGCGGAGATGAGTGGGATGTAAACATCCCGCCCACCTCCTTCCTTCCGCATAGCCGGCGTGAGCCGCAGGACGCAGGTAGGAGATGTTCCTCGCTCCTGCGGCTTCACACACAGCGATGTGTGCTGCCGCAGGGAAACGAGGAACTACATCGTAACATCGGTCCTTCCGAAATTATGGAAATGTCGGACCCTACACCGATGATACGATTTCGACGCTTTTGCGCTCGTTAATCGTATCAAAAACGATTTACACACTCTGATATCGACAGCGACGCCGGATGTGCGTCACTTTCGATTTGACCCCACCGACATCGCACCTGCGATATCGTAGTGTGCAAAGGGCCCCTAACAATTTTATTTTGTGCCTATAGCAACCGATCACCACTCCTATTAATAACTGTAGGTCGCAGCTCCATTCACTTTAATGGAGGCAGGCTTTTTGGATAGTAACTGTAAAGCGTGGGGTTAAATTTTCCCGTCAAAACATAGTCTATGACGTTCCCTGAGTCACATGTGGCATCTGCAAAATTTCGTGATTGTGAATGCAACAGTGCAGATTCCTTTAGTGGACACACAGACACACACACACACACACACCTTTATATATTAGAGAGGTAATTTAACAATGTACTGCAATGCTAAAGCAATCAAATCAGGTTCACGTCCCCTAAGGCAGGGATGGACCATTAATTTTCCCAAAGGGGCCACATGAGAGACCATGCCTGTTATGGAGGGTGCAACAAACCGGCCAAACTTAATTCTGCTCATTATTGTTTTATACAATTTGTATCTTGAACAGAATGAAGTCCGGTGACTCACGAACACGGCATCAACTCAAAGCCTTATAATTTACGTGTTTATAAATCATACTGCTCCTGTTAGGCAGTTCTTGTACCTTGATGAACAGCTCCCAAAACAATTATATCCTCTCACAGTTCCCCTATACACTATGACGTCTTCACACCGCCCCTCTATACAGTACAAGGTCCCCACACCGCCCTCCTGCACAGTACAAGGTCCCCACACCGCCCTCCTGCACAGTACAAGGTCCCCACACCGCCCTCCTACACAATACAATGTCCCCACACCGCCCCTCTACACAGTACAAGGTCCCCACACCGCCCTCCTGCACAGTACAAGATCACCACACCGCCCTCCTGCACAGTACAAGGTCCCCACACCGCCCTCCTGCACAGTACAAGGTCCCCACACCGCCCTCCTGCACAGTACAAGATCCCCACACCGCCCTCCTGCACAGTACAAGGTCACCACACCGCCCTCCTGCACAGTACAAGGTCCCTACACCGCCCTCCTGCACAGTACAATGTCCCCACACCGCCCTCCTGCACAGTACAATGTCCCCACACCGCCCTCCTACACAGTACAATGTCCCCACACCGCCCTCCTACACAGTACAATGTCCCCACACCGCCCTCCTGCACAATACAAGGTCCCCACACCGCCCTCCTGCACAGTACAAGGTCCCCACACCGCCCTCCTGCACAGTACAAGGTCCCCACACCGCCCTCCTGCACAGTACAAGGTCCCCACACCGCCCTCCTGCACAGTACAAGGTCCCCACACCGCCCTCCTGCACAGTACAAGGTCACCACACTGCCCTCCTGCACAGTACAATGTCCCCACACCGCCCTCCTGCACAATACAATGTCCCCACACCGCCCTCCTGCACAATACAATGTCCCCACACCGCCCTCCTGCACAATACAATGTCCCCACACCGCCCTCCTGCACAGTACAAGGTCCCCACACCGCCCTCCTGCACAGTACAAGGTCCCCCACACCGCCCTCCTGCACAGTACAAGGTTCCCACACCGCCCTCCTGCACAGTACAATGGCTCCACACCGCCCTCCTGCACAGTACAATGGCTCCACACCGCCCTCCTGCACAGTACAATGGCTCCACACCGCCCTCCTGCACAGTACAATGGCTCCACATCACCCTCCTACACAGTACGATGGCCCCTTACTGCCCCCCTATGCGGTTTGACATCGCCACAGAAGTCGCCACACAGCCCCCTACGCTGTGTGATGTTGATAAATGCCATAGAAACCAAACCCAAAAATCTATGGCAGAATTGGGAAGGGGGGGGGGTGGTGGTTCCCCATTTCATTGGACTTTATCTTTTTTTTTTATTTTCAGTACATTATATAGTATGATTTATTTAGTCTTCTTACTATATAATTGTCCCGCTCTACGACTATACTATATGCAGCCTGATTTCCTCCTTAGGGTGATCCGAGATTTGGAGGCGCAGCTGGAGTACGAGCGTCTGCGCCGGGAGAAGATGGAGGTCCAGCTGGATGAATACAGGGTGCAGATCTCTCAGCTCAACAGCTGCCTGCAGCAGATGAAACCTCCTTCTAGACCCAGCGTGAGTGGCTCATATACCCCAGTGTTATGGTCAGGAGACCACTGCAAATGATTTTGCAAAAATCCCATAAGAGGTAGAAAATAATGCACAAGAGTAGTTGGAAGCTTAGCTGACTACAATCTACTAACTGCACAACACAACTAGAAGTAGCGGTGGAGCGTTCCTAACCAAGCTAGACGCCTCGTCACCGCTGGAGAACTAACTAGCTTCAAAGATGGAATGAAGAATCCTGACTTGCCTCAGACCAACCAAAAAAGGATAGTAAAGCCTCCAACATGTAAAAACAGTGATGTAAGGAAAAAGACAGCACACAGATGGTTAATATAGGGTTAAGTAAAGTGTGGCCCTGCTAGCTAGATACAAAAAGGATAGAAAAGATTACTGGTTGCAGCCAGTGAAAACCCTGAAAAAATACCAACACCTGATAATCAAAAATGCCTTAAAGATCACACGATCCTCCTCCCACTATATCAGGAACTCTTGTGCAAATACCGTGTTTCTTCATCGTTCCTTACGGGAGACCCAGACCATGGGTGTATAGCTTCTGCCTCCGGAGGACACACAAAGTACTACACTCAAACGTGTAGCTCCTCCCTCCTAGCATATACACCCCCTGGTAGCCAGTCCTAGCCAGTTTCAATGCTTTGTGTTCAGGAGGTCACACACACACATGCATTCTCTGATTTTTGATTTTTGATTTTTTGGATTTCAAAGATTTGGAAGAAAAGCGGGTCCAGTCTGGACTCCCGGCATGTCCCTTCTCACCCCACTGTGTCGGCGGTGCTGTTAAGGTTGACTTTACAAGGTTGGAGCCTTCACATGCCGCGCTCCTTCACCATCCCCTGGGGCTCTGGCTTGAAGTGGGAGCCATCTCGGTTCTCACTGCTTTGCAGGAGACCGGTCTCCATCCGCAGCCCTGTTCAGGATCCTGCCGGACGGAGCGTTTAACCCCCCCCAGGGACCTGGCACCTGCGTCTCAAAAGCTAAGTATTGAGATGTTTTTACCACAGAAAGTGGTCGTTCCAGGGGCCCCTTGTACTTTATTTATTGGGGGGAGTGTGTTATGTAACTGGTAACATTTCCGGCCGGTTCTGCAGTTTTCACTGGAGAACCGCGCCGATGGTGCCTGCACGCTGGCCGCATGTTTAAATCTAGGCCCCGGCTTCGCCTGAGGCCTAGTTTCGGTTTCACTCCCCCTGCATGTCAGTCATGCAGAGGGACAGTGTGGCTCCGCCCAGCGGCTGTTCAGCACAGGGAGCGGACACTCCTCACTGAGGACAGATTCCCTCCCTGTATACCTCATTTGCCCGCTCTCAGAGTAGGCCTCGCCTCGCTCCGGTCGCCATTTTCTCAGCGTTCTCAATGTCTGCATAGGCACAGAGATACCACATTGTGACAAATGGGGGCCTGGGCTGGGGGACTGGAGGGCACAGAAATGTATGTTAAACGGTCTGGCAAGCCACAACCTCCAGTTGTGCAGCTGCTTATATTCTCTGTTTATATACTCTGCTGGGGGTCATTCTGGAGATGCATTCCCTCACAGAGCCCCCACTTCTGCAGCATGTCTCACATGAGAGCAAGGCTGCAAGGCTGTTCTTAGTACACACTGCATGTAGACTCGTACTGCCTGTACTGAGCACATAAACACAGTGGTCCCTCAGCCTGGAGGCTCGTCAGCGCCCCTCCAGCTGCTCCGGTGGTGCTGAGCATGCATTAGCCCCCTTCTTAGGGCGCTTCGGCTGCTACGGCTCGCTCAGCAAAGCTCTCAGAGGACTCTTCATCTCAGACCCCGTCCTCCTAAGATGGAGACGCAGGGTCCCCTGTCCTTCCCCGTCCCGCAGCTCTGATTCACGAGCTGACTCGCTGGACGAGGAGGATGTCTTTACTGGGGGCTCGGACGCTACTTAATGTACCATTGATCGGTCCGAAGGTGATGCAGATGCTAATGATTTGATTGCGTCCATTATATTTGTACTGGACGTCAATCCGCCTGTATCAGGGGAGTATCCCCCTCTGGCAGAAAGGCATCAGTATACCTTAAGAGAACAAGGAGTGTGTTCCTTAACCACTCCAGTTTTCAGGCCGCTGTGACAAGCCCAGAGCCTGTCCTGACAGACGCTCCCAAAGCGTGGTTCTGATGACTGTTTCCCCCTTCCACCAGAGGTGGTCAAGGAGTGGGCTTATTCACCAAGGTTGGTCCCTCCGGTGTCTAGTATTTCAGCCCTGATAGTTGTATCAGTGGCTGACGGCACCTCTCTAAGGTTCCCACTGTACATTAATTCTGTACTGGACCTCAATCCGCCAGTATCAGAGGAGCAACCCTCTCTGGCAAAAAGGCACCAGTTTACCTTGCCTAAGAGAACAAGGAGTGTGTTCCTTAACCGCTCCAGTTTTCAGGCCACTGTGACCAAGCCCAGGGTCTGCTCTGGCAAACGCTTTCCACTGATGACAGTTTTCCCCTTCCACCAGAGGTGGTCAAGGAGTGGGCTCATTCACCAAAGGTGGTCCCTCTGGTGTTTAGACTCTCAGCCCGGACGTTGTGTCAGTGGCTGATGGCTCCTCACTTACGGTTTTGCTGTCCGCCAGGTTGTCCTTCTGGCCAAATCTGTATGGAGGCGGTAGGGGCCTCGTTCTCCCCAGCTTTTGCAGCAGTGCGGCTTTCAAAGCCATCTCTGCTTTCTCTTGAGGAGATGCATTCCCTCACAGGGACCCTTTGCCCGAAATGGTTGCCTTAACTTCCAGACTTCAGTCTTTTCATCCTATGCCATGTCCGCCATGCTGGAGACTCTCACCGCACTGCGGTGGCCTCGGCTAATTTCCTCGCTATCCGCAGGCTCCGGTGGCTTCGGAAGCGAAAGGCGGATGCTTCTAAAGAAGTTCCTTGCTGGGCTCCCTTGTGCTGGGACAACTGGATGAAATTATTAAGGAAGCTCTTGGCGGGAAGAGTTTTCTTCCATGCCATAAACCTAAACCAGGAAACCTGTCCAGGGCAGGAATCAGTCGAGGTTTCGTTCTTTTTGTTCCTCCATCTGATCGTTCTCTAAGCCCTCGGCCTCGTCCACTGACTCAGCCAAGGATCGTAAACCCAAATGGCGCACGAGAAGACCGCAGGAGATGCTGCCACTAAGTCAGCCTCCTCCTGGCTATCTAACCACGCCAGCAACGTCCTTGGTCGGTGGCAGGCTCTCCCACTTTGGCGACGTATGGTTTTAACACGTCTCCGATCAGTGGGTGCGAGATACCATCTCCCACGGCTACAGGATAGAACTCTATCCAGCCCGCCAAACAGATTTTTTCTGTCAACTCCCCCCTGCTCCAAGGCCGCCGCCTTCTCACAGGCTGTGGCATTCTTGCAGGCCACTGGAGTGATTGTACCGGTTCCCGACTGGGAACGGTTCTGAGATTTCTGCTTAAATCTATTCCTAGTACCCGAGGAGGGCGGTGCCTTCTGACCTGGATCTCAAGCTTCTCAAGCATGTTCAGGTGCGGCAGTTTCGCATAGAGTCTCTGCGATCAATCAATGACCCAAGGAGATTCCCTAGCCTCCATCGACATCAGAGATGCCTATCTGCATGTGCCAATCGCAGTTTCACACCAGCGTTGGCTACGTTTTGCAATCAGAGTGGTCCAATTCGTGGCTCTTCCCTTGGGGTTAGCCACGGCCCCTCGAGTATTCTCAAGGTCGGGGCAGCTGTGATTGCGGTCCTGCACCTCTAGGGGTTGGCAGTGATCCTTTTGTCCTGGACAGCCTTCTGGTCTGGGCTTCATCCAGTGCAGACTGTTAGCGGAGTGCCTCGCTCACTCTCGCCATTCTAACCAATTCGGGTGGTTTGTCATTCTGTCCAAGTCCACTCTGACTTCGACCCAGAAGTTCACATACTCAGGGACGCAATTCGGGACTCTGTCGGCACTTGTGAAGCTGCCCTTATTCAAACAGCAGTCCCTCCGCTGGCGGTCGACGTCGTTCCATCAGGCACCTAATACAGGTGCTGGATCAGATGGTGGTGTCAATGGAAGAGATTCCTTTGTCCAGTTCCATCTGCGTCCTCTGCGGCTGGATATTTTCCGCTGTTGGAACAAGCGGACTTCCTCCTTCCACGGGGCGGTGGCTTCGCCACAGACCAGGGGCTCGTTTCAGTGGTGGCTTCGTCCCCTCTGTCTCAGGGACGCTCCTTCCTGGCTCCGTTCCGGGTGATCCTCACCAAGATGCTAGTCTATCCGGCTGGGGAGCAGTATATCTCCACCATGGAGCGCAGGGCACTTGGACTCTGTCCGAATCAGCCCTCTGGATCAATGTGCTGGAAATCAGAGCTGTGTTTCTAGCTCTCTAAGCCTTTCACCATCTGTTGGCGGCCAGGCACATTCGAGTCCAGTCAGACAACGCTACAGGGTTTGCCTACATCAACCTCCAGGGCGGGACACTCAGCCGCCTGGCAATGTTGGAGGTTCATCGCATTCTTCAGTGGACGGAGGACTTCTAGTCCACCATATCCACAGCCCACATCCCAGACGTGGAAAACTGGGAGGCTGATTGTCTCAGCCGTCAAACCGTGGCTCCACGATCCTCAGGTTTTTGCGGCAGACGCACTGGTTCAAGTTTGTTCCCAGCTTCGTCTGCCTAACGTGTTTCACCCTCTAGTTCTTGCCCAGAGTCCTGCGCAAGATCAGAAAGGAGGGCCGTCGGGTCATTCTCATTACTCCAGACTGACCCAGGCAAGTTTGGTACCCTGACCTGCTCCGTCTGTCCGTAGAGGTGCCATAGCATCTCCCGGACTGTCCAGACCTTCTCTCACGAGGATGCGGCTCTCAGATTGACGGCGTGGCGTTTGAGTCATGGATCTTGTCGACTTCTGGTATCCCTCCTGAAGTCATCTCCACTCTGACTCGAGCTCGGAAGTATCCTTTGGCCTTTTGGCCTTGCCGACCCTCCTGTCCTTTCTACAGTCCGGTCTGCAGCTAGGACTATCCCTCAATTCCCTTAAGGGACAGGTCTCGGCTCTATCAGTGTTGTGCCAGCGGCGTATCGCCCGGCTGGCCCAGGTGCGCTCCTTCATGCAGGGCGTATCTCACATCATTCCGCCTTACCAGCGGCCCTTGGAGCCCTGGGACCTTGATTCGGTCCTCACGGCTTCCGGAAACCCCCCTTTGAGCCTCTTAGGGAGGTTTCTTAGTTTAGTCTTTCACAGAAGGTGGTCTTTCTAGTGGCCATAACTTCCCTCAAGAGAGTCTCTGTTTTGGCTGCACTCTCTTCGGAGTCCTCCCTTCATCAAGTCAAGGTGGTTCTCCGTCCGACTCCGGACTTTCTCCCTAAGGTGGTTGCTGTTCCACCTTATCCGGGGCATTTTCCCTGCCTTCCTTTTGTCCGGCTCCTGTTCATCGCCTTGAAAGGGCGTTGCATACTCTGGATCTGGTGCGGGCGCTCCGGATCTATGTGTCTCGCACCGCTGATCTTAGGCGGTGCACCTCTTTTTTGTGCTGACTGCTGGTCAGCGTAAGGGCCTTTCGGTTTTTAAGCCGACCCTGGCTCGTTGGTTTAGGTCGGCCAATTCCGATACCTACCAGGGTACTCAAGTGCCTCTCCCGCCGGGGATCAAGGCACACTTGACCAGGGCTGTCGGTGCCTCTTAGGCTTTCAGGCCCAGGCTACGGCTCAGCAAGTCTGTCAGGCTGCCACTTGGACTAGCCTGCATACCTTTTCGAAGCACTACCTAGTGCATGCTCATGCTTCGGCAGATGCGAGCTTGGGCAGACGCATCCTTCAGGCGGCTGTCGCCCATTTGTGAAGTTAGGTTTCGCCTACTTCTCAGTTTTTCTATTTATTCCCACCCATGGACTGCTTTAGAACGTCCCATGGTCTGGGTCTCCCATAAGGAACGATGAAGAAAAAGAGAATTTTGTTACTTACCGTAAATTCTTTTTCTTATAGTTCCGACATGGGAGACCCAGCACCCTCCCTGTTGCCTGTCGGCAGGTTTCTTGTTCCATGTGTTATCACTGGCTGTTGTTGTAGACAGAGGTTCCGGTTGTTCCGGGTTTTGCTCTGTCTCTACTTGTGGGTGGATGTCCTCCTTCAGCTTTTGCACTAAACTGGCTAGGACTGGCTACCAGGGGGTGTATATGCTAGGAGGGAGGAGCTACACGTTTGAGTGTAGTACTTTGTGTGTCCTCCGGAGGCAGAAGCTATACACCCATGGTCTGGGTCTCCCATGTCGGAACTATAAGAAAAAGAATTTACGGTAAGTAACAAAATTCTCTTTTTTTCCAAAAATAAGCCCTCCCCCAAACATAAGCCCTAGCAGGGATTTTCAGCATTTTCGGAGCAAGGCTTAAATATAAGCCCTCCCCCGAAAATAAACCCTCATCGCTGATCAATAATGAAGTGTCCGTGCAGCTAAAAAAGTTAGATACTGCAGGACACTTCATTATAGACAGCGGCACCCGGCAATTACACTCACCCGACACTGAGCGGTAGGACCTGCAGTGATCGCACCCCCTACAAATCAGCTCACACACACACACGCACACCAGATCGCACACATAATCAGATCGCACACACAAACATCGTATCACACGCAAACATCAAATCACACACAAACATCAGATCGCACACACATCGGATCGCACACACATCGGATCACATACACACTCACCTCATCCAGCGACACCGATCTCTTCTCGCCGGGAGAATCCTGAGAGGCAGTGCGGTGCAGCGCGACGAACAGGACCTGCGGCCGGACACGTGACTTGCTTCATTCCCTGCTGCCGTAAGTGCTGGATGTGATGTGATGTGTGTGTGATCTGCTGTGTGTGTCTGCAATCGGCTGTACGTATCTGTGTTCGGCTGTGTGTATCTGTGATCGGCTGTGTGTATCTGTGATCGGCTGTGTGTATCTGCGAGCGGATGTGTGTGCCTGCGATCGGCTGTGTGTGCCTGCGATTGGCTGTGTGTGCCTGCGATCGGATGTGTGTATCTGTGATGGCTGTGTGTGCTTGCGATCTGCTGTGTGTGATCTGCTATGTATATCTGCGATCTGCTGTGTGTGTGTGTAATCGGCTGTGTGTGCCTGTGATCGGATGTGTGTATCTGTGATCGGCTGTGTGTGCCTGTGATCGGCTGTGTGTGCTTGCGATCTGCTATGTATATCTGCAATCTGCTGTGTGTGTGTGTGATCTGCTGAGTGTGTGTGTGATCTGTGTGTGCCTGTGATCGGCTGTGTGTGCTCTGCTATGTATATCTGCGATCTGTTGTGTGTGTGTGCCTGTGATCGGATGTGTGTATCTGTGATCGGCTGTGTGTGCCTGCGATCGGCTGTGTGTATCTGTGATCGGCTGTGTGTATCTGTGATCGGCTGTGTGTATCTGTGATCGGCTGTGTGTATCTGATCGGCTGTGTGTATCTGTGATGGCTGTGTGTGCTTGCGATCTGCTGTGTGTGATCTGCTATGTATATCTGCGATCTGCTGTGTGTGTGTGATCTGCTGTGTGTGTGCCTGTGATCGGATGTGTGTGTCTGTGATCGGATGTGTGTGTCTGTGATCGGATGTGTGTGTCTGTGATCGGATGTGTGTGTCTGATCGGCTGTGTGTGCCTGTGATCGGATGTGTGTATCTGTGATCGGCTGTGTGTGCCTGCGATCGGATGTGTGTATCTGTGATCGGCTGTGTGTGCCTGTGATCAGCTGTGTGTACCTGTGATCGGATGTGTGTATCTGTGATCGGCTGTGTGTGTGTGTGCCTGCGATCGGATGTGTTTATCTGTGATGGCTGTGTGTGCTTGCGATCTGCTGTGTGTGATCTGCTATGTATATCTGCGATCTGCTGTGTGTGTGTGTGTGTGTGTGTGCCTGTGATCGGATGTGTGTATCTGCGATTGGCTGTGTGTGCCTGTGATCGGCTGTGTGTGCCTGTGATCGGATGTGTGTATCTGTGATCGGATGTGTGTGATCTGCTATGTATATCTGCGATCTGCTGTGTGTGTGTGTGTTCTCCTGTGATCGGCTGTGTGTGCCTGTGATCGGCTGTGTGTGCTTGTGATCGGCTGTGTGTGCCTGTGATCGGCTGTGTGTGCCTGTGATCGGCTGTGTATCTGTGATCGGCTGTGTGTATCTGTGATCGGCTGTGTGTATCTGTGATCGGCTGTGTGTGCTTGCGATCTGCTGTGTGTGATCTGCTATGTATATCTGCAATCTGCTGTGTGTGTGTGTAATCGACTGTGTGTGCCTGTGATCGGATGTGTGTATCTGTGATCGACTGTGTGTGCCTGTGATCGGCTGTGTGTATCTGTGATGGCTGTGTGTGCTTGCGATCTGCTGTGTGTGATCTGCTATGTATATCTGCGATCTGTTCTGTGTGTGTAATCGGCTGTGTGTGCCTGTGATCGGATGTGTGTATCTGTCATCGGATGTGTGTGCCTGTGATCGGATGTGTGTGCCTGTGATCGGATGTGTGTGCCTGTGATCGGCTGTGTGTGCCTGCGATCGGATGTGTGTATCTGTGATCGGATGTGTGTGCCTGTGATCGGCTGTGTGTGCTTGTGTGTGCCTGTGATCGGCTGTGTGTGCCTGTGATCGGATGTGTGTGCCTGTGATCGGATGTGTGTATCTGTGATGGCTGTGTGTGCCTGTGAT
Organism: Anomaloglossus baeobatrachus; assembly: GCF_048569485.1. Taxonomy (NCBI): domain Eukaryota; kingdom Metazoa; phylum Chordata; class Amphibia; order Anura; family Aromobatidae; genus Anomaloglossus; species Anomaloglossus baeobatrachus. The sequence continues at coordinate 769,344,605 of NC_134354.1, forward strand.
CGGCTGTGTGTGCCTGTGATCGGCTGTGTGTGCTTGCGATCTGCTATGTATATCTGCAATCTGCTGTGTGTGTGTGATCTGCTGTGTGTGTGTGTGATCGGCTGTGTGTGCCTGCGATCGGATGTGTGTATCTGTGATCGGCTGTGTGTGCCTATGATCGGCGGTGTGTGCCTGTCATCGGCTGTGTGTGCCTGTGATCGGATGTGTGTATCTGTGATCGGATGTGTGTGCCTGCGATCGGCTGTGTGTGCCTGCGATCGGCTGTGTGTGCCTGCGATCGGCTGTGTGTGCCTGCGATCGGATGTGTTTATCTGTGATGGCTGTGTGTGCCTGTGATAGGATGTGTGTATCTGCAATCTGCTATGTATATCTGCGATCTGCTGTGTGTGTGTGTGCCTGTGATCGGCTGTGTGTATCTGTGATCGGCTGTGTGTGCCTGTGATCGGATGTGTGTATCTGTGATCGGCTGTGTGTGCCTGCGATCGGCTGTGTGTATCTGTGATGGCTGTGTGTGCTTGCGATCTGCTGTGTGTGATCTGCTATGTAGATCTGCGATCTGCTGTGTGTGTGTGTGATCTGCTGTGTGTGCTTGCGATCTGCTGTGTGTGATCTGCTATGTATATCTGCGATCTGCTGTGTGTGTGAGCCTGTGATCGGATGTGTGTGTCTGTGATCGGCTGTGTGTATCTGTGATCGGATGTGTGTGCCTGTGATCGGATGTGTGTATCTGTGATCGGCTGTGTGTGCCTGTGATCGGCTGTGTGTGCCTGTGATCGGCTGTGTGTGCCTGTGATCGGCTGTGTGTGCCTGTGATCGGCTGTGTGTATCTGTGATCGGCTGTGTGTATCTGTGATCGGATGTGTGTATCTGTGATCGGATGTGTGTATCTGCGATCGGATGTGTGTATCTGTGATGGCTGTGTGTGCTTGCGATCTGCTGTGTGTGATCTGCTATGTATATCTGCGATCTGCTGTGTGTGTGTGTGATCTGCTGTGTGTGTGCCTGTGATCGGATGTGTGTATCTGTGATCGGCTGTGTGTGCCTGTGATCGGCTGTGTGTATCTGTGATCGGCTGTGTGTATCTGTGATCGGCTGTGTGTATCTGTGATCGGCTGTGTGTATCTGTGATCGGATGTGTGTATCTGTGATCGGCTGTGTGTATCTGTGATCGGATGTGTGTATCTGTGATCGGATGTGTGTGCCTATGATCGGATGTGTGTATCTGCGATCGGCTGTGTGTATCTGTGATGGCTGTGTGTGCTTGCGATCTGCTGTGTGTGATCTGCTATGTATATCTGCGATCTGCTGTGTGTGTGTGTGTGATCTGCTGTGTGTGTGCCTGTGATCGGCTGTGTGTGCCTGTGATCGGCTGTGTGCCTGTGATCGGATGTGTGTGCCTGTGATCGGATGTGTGTATCTGCGATCGGATGTGTGTGCCTGTGATCGGATGTGTGTATCTGTGATCGGATGTGTGTGCCTGTGATCGGATGTGTGTATCTGTGATCGGCTGTGTGTGCCTGCGATCGGATGTGTGTATCTGTGATCGGCTGTGTGTGCCTGCGATCGGATGTGTTTATCTGTGATGGCTGTGTGTGCTTGCGATCTGCTGTGTGTGATCTGCTATGTATATCTGCAATCTGCTGTGTGTGTGTGTGTGTGTGTGTGTGCGCCTGTGATTAGATGTGTGCATCTTCGATCGGCTGTGTGTGCCTGTGATCGGCTGTGTGTGCCTGTGATCGGCTGTGTGTGCCTGTGATCGGCTGTGTGTGCCTGTGATCGGCTGTGTGTGCCTGTGATCGGCTGTGTGTGCCTGTGATTGGCTGTGTGTGCCTGTGATTGGCTGTGTGTATCTGTGATCGGCTGTGTGTATCTGTGATCGGCTGTGTGTATCTGTGATCGGCTGTGTGTGCCTGTGATCGGCTGTGTGTATCTGTGATGGCTGTGTGTGCTTGTGATCTGCTGTGTGTGATCTGCTATGTATATCTGCAATCTGCTGTGTGTGTGTGTGCCTGCGATCGGCTGTATGTATTTGTGATCGGCTGTGTATATCTGCGATCTGCTGTGTGTGTGTGTGCGCCTGCGATCTGCTGTGTATGTGTGTTTGTGTGTGTGATCTGCTGTGTATATCTGCGATCTGCTGTGTGTGTGTAATCGACTGTGTGTGCCTGTGATCGGATGTGTGTATCTGTGATCGCCTGTGTGTGCCTGTGATCGGCTGTGTGTATCTGCGATCTGCTGTGTGTATCTGCGATCTGCTGTGTGTGATCTGCTATGTATATCTGCGATCTGCTGTGTGTGTGTAATCGGCTGTGTGTGCCTGTGTTCGGATGTGTGTATCTGTGATCGGATGTGTGTGCCTGTGATCGGATGTGTGTATCTGTGATTGTGTGTATCTGTGATCGGCTGTGTGTGCCTGCGATCGGATGTGTGTATCTGCGATCGGATGTGTGTGCCTGTGATCGGCTGTGTGTGCCTGTGATCGGCTGTGTGTGCCTGTGTGTGCCTGTGATCGGATGTGTGTATCTGTGATGGCTGTGTGTGCTTGCGATCTGCTGTGTGTGATCTGCTATGTATATCTGCAATCTGCTGAGTGTGTGTGTGATCTGTGTGTGCCTGTGATCGGATGTGTGTATCTGTGATCGGCTGTGTGTGCCTGCGATCGGATGTGTGTATCTGTGATCGGCTGTGTGTGCCTGTCATCGGCTGTGTGTGCCTGTCATCGGCTGTGTGTGCCTGTCATCGGCTGTGTGTGCCTGTCATCGGCTGTGTGTGCCTGTCATCGGCTGTGTGTGCCTGCGATCGGATGTGTGTATCTGCGATCGGCTGTGTGTGCCTGTGATCGGCTGTGTGTGCCTGCGATCGGATGTGTGTATCTGTGATCGGCTGTGTGTGCCTGCGATCGGCTGTGTGTATCTGTGATCGGCTGTGTGTGCCTGCGATCGGATGTGTGTATCTGTGATGGCTGTGTGTGCCTGTGATAGGATGTGTGTATCTGCGATCTGCTGTGTGTGATCTGCTATGTATATCTGCGATCTGCTGTGTGTGTGTGTGCCTGTGATCGGATGTGTGTGCCTGTGATCGGCTGTGTGTATCTGTGATCGGCTGTGTGTATCTGTGATCGGCTGTGTGTGCCTGTGATCGGATGTGTGTATCTGTGATGGCTGTGTGTGCTTGCGATCTGCTGTGTGTGATCTGCTATGTATATCTGCGATCTGCTGTGTGTGTGCCTGTGATCGGATGTGTGTGCCTGTGATCGGATGTGTGTGCCTGTGATCGGCTGTGTGTGCCTGCGATCGGATGTGTGCCTGCGATCGGATGTGTGTATCTGTGATCGGCTCTGTGTGCCTGTGATCGGCTGTGTGTATCTGTGATCGGCTGTGTGTGCCTGTGATCGGCTGTGTGTGCCTGTGATCGGATGTGTGTGCCTATGATCGGATGTGTGTATCTGTGATCGGCTGTGTGTGCCTGCGATCGGATGTGTGTATCTGTGATCGGCTGTGTGTGCCTGCGATCGGATGTGTGTATCTGTGATCGGCTGTGTGTGCCTGCGATCGGATGTGTTTATCTGTGATGGCTGTGTGTGCCTGTGATAGGATGTGTGTATCTGCGATCTGCTATCTGCTGTGTGTGTGTGTGCCTGTGATCGGATGTGTGTGCCTGTGATCGGCTGTGTGTGCTTGTAATCGGCTGTGTGTGCCTGTGATCGGATGTGTGTATCTGTGATCGGCTGTGTGTGCCTGCGATCGGATGTGTGTATCTGCGATCGGCTGTGTGTATCTGTGATGGCTGTGTGTGTGATCTGCTGTGTGTGTGTGATCTGCTGTGTGTGTGCCTGTGATCGGATGTGTGTATCTGTGATCGGCTGTGTGTGCTTGCGATCTGCTGTGTGTGATCTGCTATGTATATCTGCGATCTGCTGTGTGTGTGTGCCTGTGATCGGATGTGTGTGTCTGTGATCGGCTGTGTGTATCTATGATCGGCTGTGTGTGCCTGTGATCGGATGTGTGTATCTGTGATCGGCTGTGTGTGCCTGTGATCGGCTTTGTGTATCTGTGATCGGCTGTGTGTATCTGTGATTGGCTGTGTGTGCCTGTGATCGGCTGTGTGTGCCTGTGATTGGATGTGTGTGCCTATGATCGGATGTGTGTATCTGTGATCGGCTGTGTGTGCTTGCGATCTGCTGTGTGTGATCTGCTATGTATATCTGCGATCTGCTGTGTGTGTGTGTGATCTGCTGTGTGTGTGCCTGTGATCGGCTGTGTGTGCCTGTGATCGGCTGTGTGTGCCTGTGATCGGATGTGTGTATCTGCGATCGGATGTGTGTGCCTGTGATCGGCTGTGTGTATCTGTGATCGGCTGTGTGTGCCTGCGATCGGATGTGTGTATCTGTGATCGGCTGTGTGTGCCTGCGATCGGATGTGTTTATCTGTGATGGCTGTGTGTGCTTGCGATCTGCTGTGTGTGATCTGCTATGTATATCTGCGATCTGCTGTGTGTGTGTGTGTGTGTGCCTGTGATCGGATGTGTGCATCTTCGATCGGCTGTGTGTGCCTGTGATCGGCTGTGTGTGCCTGTGATCGGCTGTGTGTGCCTGTGATCGGCTGTGTGTGCCTGTGATCGGCTGTGTGTGCCTGTGATCGGCTGTGTGTGCCTGTGATCGGCTGTGTGCGCCTGTGATTGGCTGTGTGTATCTGTGATCGGCTGTGTGTGCCTGTGATCGGCTGTGTGTATCTGTGATGGCTGTGTGTGTGTGATCTGCTGTGTGTGTGTGTGATCTGCTGTGTGTGCCTGTGATCGGATGTGTGTATCTGTGATGGCTGTGTGTGCTTGCGATCTGCTGTGTGTGATCTGCTATGTATATCTGCGATCTGCTGTGTGTGTGTGTGTGTGCCTGCGATCGGCTGTATGTATTTGTGATCGGCTGTGTATATCTGCGATCTGCTGTGTGTGATCTGCTGTGTGTGTGTGTGTGATCTGCTGTGTGTGCCTGCGATCTGCTGTGTGTGTGTGTTTGTGTGTGTGATCTGCTGTGTATATCTGCGATCTGCTGTGTGTGTGTGCCTGTGATCGGCTGTATCTGTGATCGGCTGTGTGTGCCTGCGATCTGCTGTGTGTGTGTGTTGTGTGTGTGATCGGCTGTGTGTGCCTGCGATCTGCTGTGTGTGTGTTTGTGTGTGTGATCGGCTGTGTGTGCCTGCGATCTGCTGTGTGTGTGTGTGTTTGTGTGTGTGATCGGCTGTGTGTGCGCGTTTGTGTGTGTGATCGGCTGTGTGTGCCTGCGATCTGCTGTGTGTGTGTGTTTGTGTGTGTGATCGGCTGTGTGTGCCTGCGATCTGCTGTGTGTGTGTGTGTTTGTGTAATCGGCTGTGTGCGCCTGCGATCTGCTGTGTGTGTGTGTGTGTTTGGCTGTGTCTGTGTGTGATCTGCTGTGTGTGTGTGTGTTTGTGTGTGTGATCGGCTGTGTGTGCCTGCGATCTGCTGTGTGTGTCTGTGTGTGATCTGCTGTGTGTGTCAGCTAGCAGCAGGGTAGGACGTCGTGCAGCACCGACCGGAGATCACAGGGAGGACCTGGGAGCCACGCAGACGTCTTGGTCTGGTGAGTATGAGTCTCCTGGGAAGTGGGGGGGGGGGGGGGTCTGCTTTTTTGGGGGGCAAACTTACCGCCAGCCGTGTTTCTCCAAGAATAAGACCTCCTCCAAAAATAAGCCCTAGTGCTTTTTTGGGGGGGCAAAAAAAATATAAGACCGTGAGAAACACGGTACAAACTCCTAATCAGACTGGGAGTAAATCGTCCTCAAAAAAATAGTGCAGAAAGAACGCTTATTTCCATGCAAGCCACAAAAGAGAATTTTCTCAAACATTGAATTAGGAATAGACTTCATAGGTTAAGCAGAAACGCCCATAAGTTCAATTCAGCCTAAACCACGCCCAGACTAAGAGGGAGCCCAGAAACACTCCCAGGAACCGCACCATCCCTGATGATATTCACAACACCCCAGCTTGCTAGATAGGTCTTTTTAGGCTGATTTATATTTTTTCCATCTCTTTACATACTTTGGTATCAATAGTGCAGAGTGTTTTAAATGTGTCATCTCTTGCTATGGCTGCAGCTGCCACTAGGGGGAGCCCACAGCACACTGTGTAATTGAGTTCAATGTACACACAGAGTGCAGTGAACTCCCTCTAGTGGTGGCTTCAGGCAATCAAAAGTTTATCATTTCATAGTTTATCTATGCAGGGGGTTTGGAGCTTTGCATCAGGAAAGTAAAACGCCATCCAGCCTTAACCTCATAACGACGGCCGTACGACTTAAAGCGGCGGCAAAACAGGGTACTTATTCTGTTCCGCCGCTTTAAAGCGGCGGCCCGAAAAAACCCTGTAGCGCCCCCCAGCGACCGAAAATCTCGGGGGTTTCAGCTACCGGGGGTAGCTGAGACCCCCCAGATTATGAATCGGGGTGTTTTTTCTGGACCCCGTTAATGCGATCGCCGGTATACACCGTATACCGGCGACAACATTAAAAAAAAATAAATGGCCGGTAAAATTGATTTATTTCTCATCTGACGTGATCAAACATGTCAGATGAGAAATAAATATGAGCCCTTAGTGCCCCCAAAGCCCCCGGTACCGGAGAGTCCCCCCACCACCCCTACCCCCCCTCCGGAAAATCCAAGATGGCGCCGACGCGCGCTGAAAACTCCCGCCGCCGCCGGCTCTGCATTCATTTCCCTCCGATCTGAAATGATCAAACATTTCAGATCGGAGGGAAATGTCCTCCCCCTGACCCCTCCTCCGGTCCACCGGAGCCCTCTGGTCACCGGAGCCCCCTCCGGTTCTCCAGAGCCACCCCCCCTCCCCCCTCCGGAGCGTGTAAGATGGCGGCGCGCAGCGCACAGCCGCATTCATCCTGCTCTTTCTGCCGCATGTGACACGTCACATGCGGCAGAAAGTTGTCCCCAGGTCCCGCCGTCACCCCCCCCAGCCCCCGGTTTTACGTTACCTGGCTGCTGGTGCTCCGGCCCCGCGATCACGCCGCCCCCTTCTTGAAAGCTAGCGGCGCATGCGCAGACAGCGGCTGTCAGCTGGATCCCTGCAAGCAGGGATGCTGACGTCGCTACTGCACAGGCTGCTCCACTGTGGACCGGGGGAGGGTGAGTGCGGTAATCTGCAGCCACACTCCTCACATGGAGAGACTGCTGTTCTAGAAAATGGGGGGTACGTTCTGTGAGCGTGCCCCTCATATTCTAGAATGAGGTTACTGCAGGTCACTCTGCCCTAGGTTGGACCGGGGCAGTGTGAGTGCAGTATTCTCAGATTACTGCACCCACACTGCTCATGGAGAGCTTGCTCTTCCAGAAAATGGGGGATACGTTCCCTGAACGTGCCCCCCATATTCTAGAAGATCCAGAGTCGGCGTGGGACCTCCAAAATGGATTACAGCGACCGAAATGTATTTATTTTCAATAAATTGGTAAAAGAGGAATGTTTTGGGGAGTTTTTTTTTCAAATAAATTTTTTTTTTGTCTTTATTTTTTCTATTACTTGACTGGGTTAGTAATGTCGGGTATCTGTTCAGATGCCGTGACATCACTAACCCCAGGGCTTGATGCCAGGTGACATTACAGCTGGTATCAACCCCATATATTACCCCGTCTGCTACCGCACCAGGGCGCGGGATGAGCTGGAGCGAAGCGCCAGGATTGGCGCATCTAATGGATGCGCCACTTCTGGGGCGGCTGCGGCCTGCTATTTTTAGGCTGGGAAGAGTCCAATAACCATGGCTCTTCCCACCCTGAGAATACCAGACCCCAGCTGTCCGCTTCACCTTGGCTGGTGATCTAATTTGGGGGGGACCCCACGTTTGTTTTTTTTTAAAAAAACGCCTGGGGAGCCCTCCAAATTGATCACCAGCCAAGGTGAAGCTGTCAGCTGTGGTTTGCAGGCTACAGCTGTCTGCTTTACCCTAGCTGGCTATCAAAAATAGGGGGGACCCCACGTCGTTTATTTTAATTATTAGTTTTTTGGGGGGCTAAATACAAGGCTAGGCACCCTTTAGTGCCACATGAAAGGCACTAAAGGGCGCCAGCTTAGAATATGCAGGGGGTGGGACGTTATATTTGTTTGACATCTATCCATTCATCCATTGTAGCATTTTAGGCTGTGCGCCCACAATCGGGATTTGCAGCGTTTTGGGCGCAGAGTGTTTTCCCTGCATCCATAGCGCTGCGTTGTGCAGTAGAAGCACAGTGGAAGGATTTTTAGAAATCCCATGCCCAATGTGCTTCTTTTCTCCGAAGCATACACTGACCTGTGGCGCAGCTTCCCGAGCCTCAGCATGTCAATTTATGCTGCGGAGATGAGTGTTCTCTGCAGGTAGCATAGAGCTCCACAGCAGCCTGAACCCAAATCGTGGGCATGGGCAGCTGCGTTCTCCCGTGGACAACACTCACATCTCTGCAGGAGGCTGACACTGTATACTAGACGCCGTGTCGCTGGATCATGGCCACATAGCCTAAAAGTGAGACATTTGTTGCTACAGCAACATTTTTGTGAAGTACCTGTGGATTCAAAATGCTTACTATACTCCTGAATAAAATCCAGTTTCCAAAATGGAGTCACTTGTGGGGGGTTTCTAATGTATAGGTACCCAAGGGGCCCTGCAAATGTGACATGGTGCCCGCAATTTATCTCAACTTTTCCAGAATTCAAATGGTACTCCTTCCATTCCAAGCCCTCCCATTTATCCAAACAGAGGTTTTTGGCCACATGTGGGGTATCCCTGTGCTCATAAGACATTGGATAACAACCTGTTGGGTCCACGGTTTGTTGTTGTCTCTTGAAAAAGTGAGAAATTTGATGCTGAAGCAACATTTTTGTGAAAAAAAATGAAAATTTTCAATATGGCAACCTAAGCTTATCAAATTCTGTGAAGTATTCGTGGATTCAAACTGCTCACTATACACCTAGATAAAAGCCTTGAGGGGTCTTGTTTCCAGAATGGAGTCACTTGTGGGGGACAGCCACTGTTTAGGCACCTCAGGGGCTCTCCAAATGCAACCTGGCGTCCGCTATTGATTCCAGCCAATTTTGCAGTCAAATGGCGCTCCTTCCCTTCCGAGCCCTGCCATGCGCCCAAACAGTTGATTTCCACCACATATAAGGTATCGCCAAAGTCAGGAGAAATTGCACAATAAATGTTATGCTGGTTGAAATGAAGGGAATTTTGTTTACTTACCGTAAATTCCTTTTCTTCTAGCTCCAATTGGGAGACCCAGGCAATTGGGTGTATAGCTACTGCCTCCGGAGGCCACACAAAGTATTACACTTAAAAGTGTAAACCCCTCCCCTCTGCTATACACCCTCCCGTGCATCACGGGCTCCTCAGTTTTGGTGCAAAAGCAGGAAGGAGGAAACTTATAAATTGGTCTAAGGTAAATTCAATCCGAAGGATGTTCGGAGAACTGAAACCATGACCAAGAACAGTTCAATCTGAACAACATGTGTACACAAAAGAACAAACAGCCCGAAGGGCACAGGGGCGGGTGCTGGGTCTCCCAATTGGAGCTAGAAGAAAAGGAATTTACGGTAAGTAAACAAAATTCCCTTCTTCTTTGTCGCTCCATTGGGAGACCCAGACAATTGGGACGTCCAAAAGCAGTCCCTGGGTGGGTAAAAGAATACCTCGGTAAAAGAGCCGTAAAACGGCTCCTTCCTACAGGTGGGCAACCGCCGCCTGAAGGACTCGCCTACCTAAGCTGGCATCTGCCGAAGCGTAGGTATGCACTAGATAGTGCTCCGTGAGAACGTGCAGACTCAACCAGGTAGTCGCCTGACACACCTGCTGAGCCGTAGCCTGGTGCAGCAACGCCCAGGGCGCACCCACGGCTCTGGGAGAATGGGCCTTCAGCCTTGAAGGAACCGGAAGCCCAGCAGAACGGTAGGCTTCAAGAATTGGTTCCTTGATCCACCGAGCCAAGTTGACTTGGGAGCTTGCGACCCTTTACTCTAGCCAGCGACAAGGACAAAGAGCGCATCCGAGCGGCGCAGGGGCGCCGTACGAGAAATGTAGAGTCTGAGTGCTCTCACCAGACCTAACAAGTGCAAATCCTTTTCACGTTGGTGAACCGGATGAGAACAAAAGGAAGGTAAGAAGGTATCCTGATTGAGATGAACAGAGGATACCACCTTCGGGAGAAATTCCAGAACCGAGCGCAGAACCAGCTTGTCCTGGTGAAACACCAGGAAGGGGGACTTGCATGACAGCGCTGCTATGTCAGACACTCTGCGGAGTGACGTGACTGCCACTAGGAAGATCCTTCGCACAAAGCATAAAAACTGAGGAGCCCGTGATGCACGGGAGGGTGTATAGCAGAGGGGAGGGGTTTACACTTTTAAGTGTAATACTTTGTGTGGCCTCCGGAGGCAGTAGCTATACACCCAATTGTCTGGGTCTCCCAATGGAGCGACAAAGAAAACAATTTTGTGGTAAAGAAGGGAATTTTGTTACTTACCGTAAATTCCTTTTCTTCTAGCTCCTATTGGGAGACCCAGACGATTGGGTGTATAGCACTGCCTCCGGAGGCCACACAAAGCAATTACACTAAAAAGTGTAAGGCCCCTCCCCTTCTGGCTATACACCCCCAGTGGGATCACTGGCTCACCAGTTTTAGTGCAAAAGCAAGAAGGAGGAAAGCCAATAACTGGTTTAAACAAATTCACTCCGAAGTAACGTCGGAGAACTGAAAACCGTTCAACATGAACAACATGTGTACCCGAAAAACAACCAAAAGTCCCGAAGGACAACAGGGCGGGTGCTGGGTCTCCCAATAGGAGCTAGAAGAAAAGGAATTTACGGTAAGTAACAAAATTCCCTTCTTCTTCGGCGCTCCATTGGGAGACCCAGACGATTGGGACGTCCAAAAGCTGTCCCTGGGTGGGTAAAGAAATACCTCATGTTAGAGCTGCGAAGACAGCCCTCCCCTATGGGGAGGCAACTGCCGCCTGCTGGACTCTTCTACCTAGGCTGGCGTCCGCCGAAGCATAGGTATGCACCTGATAATGTTTGGTGAAAGTGTGCAGACTCGACCAGGTAGCTGCCTGGCACACCTGTTGAGCCGTAGCCTGGTGTCGCAATGCCCAGGACGCACCCACGGCTCTGGTAGAATGGGCCTTCAGCCCTGATGGAACCGGAAGCCCAGCAGAACGGTAGGCTTCAAGAATTGGTTCTTTGATCCATCGAGCCAGGGTGGCCTTAGAAGCCTGCGACCCTTTGCGCTTACCAGCGACAAGGACAAAGAGTGCATCCGAACGGCGCAGGGGCGCCGTGCGGGAAATGTAGATTCTGAGTGCTCTCACCAGATCTAACAAATGTAAATCCTTCTCATACCGATGAACTGCATGAGGGCAAAACGAAGGCAAAGAGATATCCTGATTAAGATGAAAAGAGGATACCACCTTCGGGAGAAACTCCTGAATGGGGCGCAGCACTACCTTGTCCTGGTGGAAGACCAGGAAGGGAGCCTTGGAAGACAGCGCTGCTAGCTCAGACACTCTCCGAAGAGATGTGATCGCTACCAGAAAAGCCACTTTCTGTGATAGTCTAGAAAGTGAAACCTCCCTCAGAGGCTCGAAGGGCGGCTTCTGGAGGGCAACTAGTACCCTGTTCAGATCCCATGGATCTAACGGCCGCTTGTACGGGGGAACGATATGGCAAACCCCCTGTAGGAACGTGCGCACCTTAGAAAGTCGTGCTAGACGCTTCTGAAAAAAGACGGATAGCGCCGAGACTTGTCCTTTAAGGGAGCCGAGCGACAAACCTTTTTCTAACCCAGATTGCAGGAAAGAAAGAAAGGTAGGCAATGCGAATGGCCAGGGAGAGACTCCCTGAGCAGAGCACCAGGATAAGAATATCCTCCACGTTCTGTGGTAGATCTTAGCAGACGTGGGCTTCCTAGCCTGTCTCATGGTGGCAACGACCCCTTGGGATAAGCCTGAAGACGCTAGGATCCAGGACTCAATGGCCACACAGTCAGGTTCAGGGCCGCAGAATTCCGATGGAAAAACGGCCCTTGGGACAGTAAGTCTGGTCGGTCTGGTAGTGCCCACGGTTGGCCGACCGTGAGATGCCACAGATCCGGATACCACGCCCTCCTCGGCCAGTCTGGAGCGACGAGTACGACGCGGCTGCAGTCGGATCTGATCTTGCGTAGCACTCTGGGCAAGAGTGCCAGAGGTGGAAACACATAAGGGAGCCGGAACTGCGACCAATCTTGCACTAGGGCGTCTGCTGCTAGAGCTCTTTGATCGCGAGACCGTGCCATGAAGGTTGGGACCTTGTTGTTGTGCCGGGACGCCATTAGGTCGACGTCCGGCCTTCCCCATCGGCGACAGATTTCCTGAAACACGTCCGGGTGAAGGGACCATTCCCCTGCGTCCATGCCCTGGCGACTGAGGAAGTCTGCTTCCCAGTTTTCTACACCGGGGATGTGAACCGCGGATATGGTGGAGGCCGTGGCTTCCACCCAAATCATAATCCGCCGGACTTCCTGGAAGGCTTGCCGACTGCGTGTCCCCCCTTGGTGATTGATGTATGCCACCGCTGTGGAGTTGTCCGATTGAATTCGGATCTGCTTCCCTTCCAGCCACTGTTGGAAGGCTAGTAGGGCAAGATACACTGCTCTGATTTCCAGAACATTGATCTGAAGGGTGGACTCCTGCTGAGTCCACGTACCCTGAGCCCTGTGGTGGAGAAACACTGCTCCCCACCCTGACAGACTCGCGTCTGTCGTGACCACCGCCCAGGACGGTGGTAGGAAGGATCTTCCCTGTGATAATGAGGTGGAAAGGAGCCACCACTGCAGAGAGTCCTTGGCCGTCTGGGAAAGGGAGACTTTCCTGTCCAGGGATGTTGACTTCCCGTCCCATTGGCGGAGAATGTCCCATTGAAGTGGACGCAGATGAAACTGCGCAAACGGAACCGCCTCTATTGCCGCCACCATCTTCCCGAGGAAGTGCATGAGGCGTCTTAAGGAGTGCGACTGACTTTGAAGGAGAGCCTGCACCCCAGTCTGTAGAGACCGCTGCTTGTCCAGCGGAAGCTTCACTATCGCTGAGAGAGTATGAAACTCCATGCCAAGATACGTTAGTGATTGGGTCGGTGACAGATTTGACTTTGGGAAGTTGATGATCCACCCGAACGCCTGGAGAGTCTCCAGTGCAACATTCAGGCTGAGTTGGCATGCCTCTTGAGAGGGTGCCTTGACCAGTAGATCGTCCAAGTAAGGGATCACAGAGTGTCCGTGAGAGTGCAAGACTGCTACCACTGCCGCCATGATCTTGGTGAACACCCGAGGGGCTGTCGCCAGACCAAATGGCAGAGCTACGAACTGAAGATGGTCGTCTCCTATCACGAAGCGTAGAAAGCGTTGGTGCTCTGTAGCAATCGGCACGTGGAGATAAGCATCTTTGATGTCTATTGATGCTAGGAAATCTCCTTGAGACATTGAGGCAATGACTGAGCGGAGGGATTCCATCCGGAACCGCCTGGCGTTCACATGCTTGTTGAGCAGTTTTAGGTCCAGAACAGGACGGAAGGAGCCGTCCTTTTTTGGAACCACAAAGAGATTGGAGTAAAATCCTCGCCCCCGTTCCTGAGGGGGGACAGGGATCATGACTCCTTCTGCTCTTAGAGAGTCCACCGCCTGCAGCAGGGCATCTGCTCGTTTGGGGTGTGGGGAGGTTCTGAAGAACCGAAGTGGAGGCCGAGAACTGAACTCGATTCTGTACCCGCGAGACAAAATGTCTGTTACCCACCGGTCTTTGACCTGTGACAGCCAAATGTCGCAAAAGCGGGAGAGCCTGCCACCGACCGAGGATGCGGAGGGAGGAGGCCGAAAGTCATGAGGTAGCCGCTTTGGAAGCGGTTCCTCCATTTGCTTTCCTGGGGCGTGAGTGAGCCCGCCAGGAATCTGAGCTCCCTTGTTCTTTCTGAGTCCTTTTGGACGAGGAGAATTGGGCCTTGCCCGAGCCTCGAAAGGACCGAAACCTCGACTGCCACTTTTTCTGTTGAGGTTTACTTGCTCTGGGCTGTGGTAAGGAAGAGTCCTTACCCTTGGACTGTTTTATGATTTCAGCCAATGGCTCACCAAACAGTCTGTCTCTAGATAATGGCAAGCTGGTTAAGCATTTTTTGGAACCAGCATCTGCTTTCCAGTCCTTTAACCACAAGGCTCTGCGCAAAACCACAGAATTGGCGGACGCCATAGCGGTACGGCTCGTAGATTCTAGGACAGCATTGATAGCATAGGTCGCAAACGCAGACATTTGCGAAGTTAGGGACGCCACCTGCGGTACTGCTGGACGTATGAGAGAGTCCACCTGTGCTAAACCAGCTGAAATAGCTTGGAGTGCCCACACGGCCGCGAATGCCGGAGCAAACGACGCGCCGATAGCTTCATAGACAGATTTCAACCAAAGGTCCATCTGTCTGTCGTTGGCATCTTTAAGTGAAGCGCCATCCTCTACTGCGACTATGGATCTAGCCGCAAGCTTGGAAATTGGGGGATCCACCTTTGGACACTGGGTCCAGCGTTTGGCCACCTCAGAGGGAAAAGGATAACGGGTATCCTTAGAACGTTTAGAGAAACGCTTGTCTGGATGAGCGTCGTGTTTCTGGATTGATTCTCTGAAGTCAGAGTGGTCCAAAAAAGCACTTAATTTACGCTTGGGATACAGGAAATGGAACTTCTCCTGCTGTGCAGCTGCCTCCTCTGTGAGGACGTCGAGGGTCTTTCCCAGCGAGCTCGCTTAGGCTGCCTGGGACTGTCATCTGAGTCAGAGACTTCAGCCTGTGATGCTTGAGACCCCCTTGAAGTACGGATTAGTTCCAACTGAGGGGGACCGGAGAGCATAGACACAGCAGTGTCCATGGTCTGAGTAACTGGCCTGGACTGCAAGGTCTCCAGGATTTTTGTCATAGTCACAGACATTTTATCAGCAAAAACTGCAAAGTCTGTCCCCGTCACCGGGGCAGGGTTCACAGGCGTCTCTGCCTGGGCCACTACCACCATAGGCTCTGGCTGACGAAGTGCCACTGGGACTGAACATTGCACACAATGTGAGTCATTGGAGCCTGCCGGTAGATCAGCCCCACATGCTGTACAAACAGTGTATACAGCCCGTGCCTTGGCACCCTTGCGTTTTGCGGATGACATGTTGCTGCCTCCTCAGAGCAGTACAGGGTGTCCAGCCAAGAAGCGACCTTACAGTGCAACTATATATATATATGGTACCAAGAAAAAAGTACACTAATATAACACTGAGGCACTAGTGGGGCCAGCACTAAAGTGCTGCTTACCGCCCGCTTAGGAGCGGGTGTGTGGTCGCCGAAATCCCTTTAGTCTGGGTCTCCCAGAGCCTGCTGCCTTTCCCCAGCCAGACTGCATGTGTAATGGCTGCCGGCGTCCTTGTGGAGAGGGGGGGCGGGCCCTGGGCGTATACAGACGAAGAGCGGGAAGCCTGCTTCCCACTGTGCCTAGTGAGAGGGCTGGAGCATGTAAATAAAGCTCCAGCCCTCGGCGCTGCCAATTGAGCAGCGTCTCTCCCCTACCCTGATTGACAGGGTGGGGGCGGGAACGAAGCGGCGCTAGGCCGCAGAAGCCGGGGGCTAAAGTTAGAAGCGCCGCCGCCGTAAAAGCGCGGTCGGCGCAAAGTCCCCGGCGCACCACAAGTCGCAGCTGCGCCGCCGCTCCAGGAGCGGTCGGCGCAGTAGTTCCCAACATGTAACGTCACTCAGCAAAGCTGCAGTGACCTAACCCCAGCGCACAGCGCTACTGTCCCCGGCGCACTATAACGCTCAGCAAGCCTTGAGAGTGTCCGTGCCTGCCGGGGACACCGAGTACCTGAGTGATGCAGGGCCTTGTCCCTGACTGTACTCATGCTCCAAATCCAGCAGGTTCTCTGGGTCTGTGGATGGAGCCCGGCCTCAGGGCTTGGGGGCCGGCAAGATCCCACTTCCACAGAGCCCTCCAGGGGATGTGGAAGGAAAACAGCATGTGGGCTCCAGCCTCTGTACCAGCAATAGGTACCTCAACCTTACAAGCACCACCGCGGGTGAGAAGGGAGCATGCTGGGGGCCCTATATGGGCCCTCTTTTCTTCCATCCGATATAGCCAGCAGCTACTGCTGACTACAAACCGTGGAGCTATGCGTGGATGTCTGACCTCCTTCGCACAAAGCAGAAAACTGGTGAGCCAGTGATCCCACTGGGGGTGTATAGCCAGAAGGGGAGGGGCCTTACACTTTTTAGTGTAATTGCTTTGTGTGGCCTCCGGAGGCAGTGCTATACACCCAATCGTCTGGGTCTCCCAATGGAGCGCCGAAGAAATTTTTTTTTTTTTTTTTCATGGCTCAACGTTATAAAATTCTGTGAAGCACCTGGGGGTTCAGGGTACTCACCAAACATCTAGATAAATTCCTTGAGGGGACTAGTTTCCAAAATGGGGTCACTTGTGCGGGGTTTCTGCTGTTTAGGTACCTTAGGGGTCCTCCAAATGTGACATGGTGCCCGCAATCTTTTTCAGCCAAATTTCCTTTACAAAATTCAAATATTGCTCCTTTCGTTCCAAGCCCTCCCATTTGTCCAAACAAAGGTTTCAGACCACATGTGAGGTATCACCGCGCTCATAAAAAAGTGGTTAACAAACCTTGAGGTCAAATTTTTGGAATTACCTCTTGAAAAAGTGAGAAAATTGATGCTAAAGCAACATTTTTGAGAAAATTATTAAAATTTTCAATATGACAACGTAACGTTAACAAAATCTGTGAAGTACCTGTGGGTCCAAAATGCTCAGTTTACCCCTAGATAGAAGCCTTGAGGGGTCTAGTTTCCAAAATGGTGTCACTTGTGAGGGATTTCTTCTGTTTAGGTACCTTAGCGGACCTGTAAATGCAACATGGTGCCCGCAATCTATTTCAGCCAAATTTGCTTTCCAAAATTCAAATATTGCTCCTTCTGTTCCGAGCCCTCCCATTTGTCCAAACAGAGGTTTCTGACCATATGTGGGGTATCGGCGCACTCATAAGAAAGTGGGGAACAAGTTTTGGGGTCCATTTTGTTGTTATTTCTTCTAAAAGTGAATAAATTTGGGTTAGAGCAACATTTTTAGGTAAAATTTAATTTTTGCTTTTTTTCATTCCACATTGCTTTTGTTCATGTGAAGCACCTGAAGGGTTAATAAACTTCTTGAATGTGGTTTTGAGTACTTTGGGGGGTGCAGTTTTTATAATGGTGTCACTTTTGGGTATTTTCTGTCATCTAGGCCTATTGAAGTCACTTCAAATGTGATGTGGTCCCTAAAAAAATGGTTTTGTAAATTTTGATGTAAAAATGAGAAATCGCTGATAAACTTTGAACCCCTCTAACTTCCTAACGAAAAAAAATTTTGTTTCCAAAATTGTGCTGGTGTAAAGTAGATAAGTGGGAAATGTTATTTATTAACTATTTTGTGTCACAGAAATCTCTGGTTTAACGGTATAAAAATTCAAAAGTTGAAAATTGCAAAATTTTCAAAATTTTTGCCAAAATTCAATTTTTTTCATAAATAAACGCAAAAAATATTGTCCTAAATTTGGTACTAACATGAAGTCCAATATGTGACGAAAAAACAATCTCAGAATCACCGGGATCTGTTGAAGCGTTCTAGAGTTATAACCTCATGAAGTGACACTGGTCAGAATTGCAAAATTTGGTCTGGTCATTAAGGTGAAAATTAGCTCCGTCACTAAAGGGTTAAATATATTATTAAAATGTTGATTTTTTTTTTTTTTAAAAAAAAACAAAATACGAAACATTTTTACTTATTTGTCCTGCTCAGGGTACTAAATATCAAAATCAGCTATTAATCTCCATGTCCAGCGCTGCATCCCCCACCAGTGCTTTGGTGATTGTGTACAGGCTGCAGCCAATCACTGGGCTCAGGAGCAGCAGCGAGGACTCAGTGATGGCCCCGGGTATGGCGAGTACTAGCTGATTTTAGGATTTTTAACTAAAAAAAAAAATTGGTTTATTTTGCCCAGGACGTATGTGATATTGGCTCAGTCAGTGCAGGCTGCAGTACCCCACACAACCTGAAGTCAGTGGTGGCGCTCTTTCTACAAGAAACATGTTTTTCTATTCCTGAATCTTTCCTTACGTGAGGTATGCTTTCTCCAGAAGCTGTCTGACACGTACAAGGAGAAGAAAAGCGCAAAGAAGAAACCGGCTCCGCAGCAAAACCCTGGCGGCGTCTTCGTGAAGAGAGGAACGGAGAAGTAACACAATGCATGCTGGGAGTTAATTGTCGCAGGTCACCTGACCCTGTGTTAGTTAGGTATAAAAATCACAAACTTTTCTGCATTTTATATATTTTTTGGGGTTTTTTGGTGTAAGATTTTGGACATTTAAAGTAAAAAAACCTTTTAAAATCTGCTCAGATTGTGGATTCCAAATAATTTATAGCAATGTCTACATCCCGCCGGGCTTATAATGCAGCAGGTGAAGTGATTGGGTGTCTGACAAATGCATGCAGTACCGGCCACAACCCACAGATAAGGGGGGCGCTGTTTGAGAAAATAAAACAAAAAGCAGGTATATTTTCTGAATGTCTGACAACCCTGTGACTTCTTTAATGCAGACAATGTTTGTGCTTTCATTTCCCCCCCCCCCCCCTCCTTCTACCAAGAACTTCTTCTTTTTTCCCCATGGACACAGTGGCTTGCTAGATTTTTTGAATGATACCATCCATTTTACCATGTAAAGTGTTGGAAAATAGGGGGGGGGGGGATTCAAGGGCGGTCAAATAGCTAAAGAGAACCAATCACCAGGATTTTCGTATATAACCTATACTGGCTCTATCAGGCTGATTCTATGTATATCTGTAGTGGACAGCTCGGATGTTTAGGTTTTGAAACCCAAGAAAGTAAAGTTTATAAAATCAGCAGCTTCTTGAATGACAGCAGCTGAGGCTCAGATAATACCTGGGGGGGATATTCATAGTTAGTTATTCTAATTCTAACAGGGGGAGGGGATAATTATGAATACCCCCTAGATATTATCTGCTCCTCAGCTGCTGTCACTCAAGAAGCTGCCGATTTTATAAACTTTAATTTCTTGGGTTTCAAAACCTAAACATCAGAGCTGACCACTACAGGTATGTATAGAATCAGCCTGATAGTGCCAGTATAGCACTGTATGTACAGAATCAGGCTGATAGTGCCAGTATAGCACTGTATGTATAGAATCAGCCTGATAGTGCCAGTATAGCACTGTATGTATAGACTCAGCCTGATAGTGCCAGTATAGCACTGTATGTATAGACTCAGCCTGATAGCGGCAGTATAGCACTGTATGTATAGACTCAGCCTGATAGCGCCAGTATAGCACTGTATGTATAGACTCAGCCTGATAGTGCCAGTATAGCACTGTATGTATAGACTCAGCCTGATAGCGCCAGTATAGCACTGTATGTATAGACTCAGCCTGATAGCGCCAGTATAGCACTGTATGTATAGACTCAGCCTGATAGTGCCAGTATAGCCCTGTATGTATAGACTCAGCCTGATAGTGCCAGTATAGCACTGTATGTATAGAATCAGCCTGATAGTGCCAGTATAGCACTGTATGTATAGACTCAGCCTGATAGTGCCAGTATAGCACTGTATGTATAGAATCAGCCTGATAGTGCCAGTATAGCACTGTATGTATAGACTCAGCCTGATAGTGCCAGTATAGCACTGTATGTATAGACTCAGCCTAATAGCGCCAGTATAGCACTGTATGTATAGACTCAGCCTGATAGCGGCAGTATAGCACTGTATGTATAGACTCAGCCTGATAGTGCCAGTATAGCACTGTATGTATAGAATCAGCCTGATAGCGCCAGTATAGCACTGTATGTATAGACTCAGCCTGATAGTGCCAGTATAGCACTGTATGTATAGACTCAGCCTGATAGCGCCAGTATAGCACTGTATGTATAGACTCAGCCTGATAGTGCCAGTATAGCACTGTATGTATAGACTCAGCCTGATAGTGCCAGTATAGCACTGTATGTATAGACTCAGCCTGATAGTGCCAGTATAGCACTGTATGTATAGACTCAGCCTGATAGTGCCAGTATAGCACTGTATGTATAGACTCAGCCTGATAGTGCCAGTATAGCACTGGCTTTAGGTTATATACGAAAATCCTGGTGATTTGTGCGCTTTAAGGCCCTGTGCGCACGCTGCGGGTTTGCCGTGGATTTGCTGCAGAAAATGTGTCTAACATTGCTGCAGTCAAATCCTATGGTTTTTAAAAAAAATGCTGTGTTTTTTTGTTTTTTTTTTTCTTATAGCTGCGGATTTTCCGCTGCGGAATTAATGCGCAAGTCACTTTTTTTTCTGCAGGTAAATGCGTTTTTTGCGATAGATAATGGTAAAAATAACGCAGGGACCAACCCGCGGCAAAAACGCGGGTGCGGTTTTTGCCATAGGTGCGGTATTCTGCCAGAGGGTGCGGATTTTTCTTAAGTCCATTTTCTAGTGCGCACATAGCCTGAAGGTACGAATACAGCAACACAAAACACGTCCAGGTTTTTTATTTTATTGGTGAAAAGGAAAAAAAAAAATATTGTGTTGCAATTGCCATATTCTGGGACCGATAACGTTTTCATTTTTCGGTCGATGGAGCCGTGTGAGGGCTTAATTTTTGGGAGGTGACACGATGATTTTATTTACACTATCTAATATATAAAGCTGAAAATGTGTGTGTGTGTCCAGGATTGGCATCTGCACCGTCGCAGCTACAGCCACAAGATTTTGCACACTCACAAGTCTGGACCCCGAGAGCATCATAGGCTATGTTTTGAGGGGAAGTTTTAACCCCGCGCTTTACAGTTATTCACCAAAAAACCTGCCTCCATTAAAGCGAATGGAGCTGGGAGCCAAAGTGCAGCCAGAACTTCAGAAGAATACGCAGCCACGCCCTTATATGGAATGTTGGCGTGTCACAATGCAGCCAGGGAAAGAGACAGACACAGACAGGGTAAGAAACAGACATACACAGGGTAAGAGACAGACACAAAGAGACAGACTGACAGGGAAAGGGCGAAACAGACAGGGAAAGAGACAGACACAGGGAAAGAGACAGAGGGAAATAGGGAAAGAGACAGAGAGGGAAAGAGAGACAGGGAAAGAGAAGGAAAGTGACAGAGATAGATAGATAGACAGGGAAAGAGACACACAGACAGAGATACAGAGAGAGATATACAGAAGGGGAGACAGACATTATAATTACATTTCTATCTATTTGTTTTGTGGTGTTTGTGTGCAGAATACATTTTTGTTAATACATTCTATTTTGTTAACAGCAGTTATTAACCCGGGCAAAGCCGGGTAGTACAGCTAGTTTAGGTATAAATATGAAGTTTTGATCGCTTGTTAAGGCATTTTTTGTGGTATTGCAGCAAACAAAAATACAAAAAACAAACAGTATTGGCTTTCTTGAATTTAATTTTACACCTGCAGTGTTTACCGATCGGGGGAATTATATTTTGTTGGATCAGACTTTTGAACACAGCAATACCACATATGTGTATTTTTTATGTTAAAGGGAAGGTGTCATCAAAAAACAAAAAAATTTCAATAACTGAAAAAAGTAAAGAATTACTGTTTTAATGTTATGTTTAAATAAAATTGATGTTTTTAATTGAGAAAAATATATATATAAAAAAAAATAAAGTTTGATATTCCACTCTTAAACATTAGGGGGAGCAGCTGCTGAAATCTGACTGTAGAAATATCTCACATTACAGCTGCAGTAAAAGTGGGCGGAGTCTGCTCTCCTGTGTGTGATGTCACAGCCCCCCCCCCTCCCAATCTGGGTGTTTCCAACAGTATAAAGAGAATGAAGTTTAGGATCACTGTGTGGAGCCATATTGTTGGTGACCGCAAAGTGATCGTAATATGTCTAAAGTGTCACTAAGGCCAGCTGTATAGGGCTCCACTGTATCCCAATGTACCCACACTGCCTACTGACTGTTTCCCATGCCTCTCTCAGTTCGCCGGCTGTATCCCAATGCCACATGCACTCACCTCAGACCTGCGCCTAGGCAGCCTGTCCTGTCAGACATCACAGTACGAGCAGCAGAGGCCCGAGGTTAGCACACGAGGGGAGGGGGGTCCGCGGCATAGTGCGGGGAAGGGAGGGGGGGGTGGATGGCAGAGTGGGGAGTAATGCGCCAGAATCAGTAGCAGTGCAATCACCGTTGCCCGAGACTGGTACTCACCCCATCCTTCCCAGCAGGTGAATGGGAAAGTGCACACGCTGTGAGTGCCACAAAGATGGCGCTGATCTCCTCCCTCTGCTCTGGACAGCCCGGGGGGCGCCTCCATTTCACAGCAGACGCCTTCCCTATGTTACAGTATAGGGACGCAGTCCGACCACAGTCTTCGATGCACAGGGGACTACCATATTTGAGGTGAATAACTGTCATTCCAAACACCAAATAAAAGATGGCAGCCCCCAGTGCTTCAGTAGAACTAGAATTACATAAAAACTAAATAAACAGTGAATTTAATTTTGTATTAAAAATACTTTATTTCTTAATCACTATTATTAAATACAAAAATAAAAAAACGCGACACCCTACCTTTAATTTTTAATGGGGGGGGGGGGGGTGATTTGAGCTTTTTTTTTTTTATACTTTTCACTGTATTTATTTGTGATACTCTATCGAGACAGGTTTATACTCTTTATGGCCCCCCAGTGTTTGTAATATAAATTGCAGCCTGTCCTATTCTGCGGAAAGCCCATTAACCCTTTATACACCCCCAGACAGGGGCAGAGAACTATTGCTTCACATTACACAACCTGCGTCCCATTCTCAGCCTGTGGACCCGACACTCACCTGTTTGTACGTCCGACCTGATCCACCCAATCAGCTGAAGACGGAGCACAGACACCGAACCGGCAGCAACGGCCAATAAATTTAATATAACAACCGGAAGTAAATTTCTGGTACAAAACATGTAGAAAAGGCACTTTCCGTACAGATAACGAGACATTCAGTCCGGTCCGGGATAACATGAGAAATGGGGAACTGTGCGTGAGAAGCGGATAAAGCCCTGATCCGCCGCACGTCCTGCCTGCCGGGGGGTAACCGAGGACGGGGCAGCTGCCAGCAAATCTCTGCAGAGTCTCTTTACTACTTCCAGAGTCGGTAAAATCCCAGAGCGATGGCGAGGCACGTGAAGACGGAGGCTGAAACGAGACGGGCAGGAGAATGAGCGGAGAACCATCTGAACTGGAGCCAATACTGTGCATTACGGAGACCGTGATATCTACAAATCCGCCTGAACGTAGCTGAGCCTTCAGCATACGCAGCAGGTGCCGGCTGCGCTCTACAGCCAGCACCTGCCTCTAACAGCAGGGATTGGAGCGAGCGCTGATCTTAAAACTATTTAAATGCCACTGTGGTAGGTGGTGTAATCCGGGGTGGACAGTCCGTTCCGATGCCCATCCTTAGTACCCCACTGGAGATACGACCACACGGTATAGACGGGTTACAGAAGCAGCTAACGGAAGGGATAAAAAGGAGGTGGGGGGAAATTAAAGGCCCTGTATGAGAACTTGAAGCATAAAATAAAAATTGGGAAAGGTGGAAGGAGCTAAGGCCAAGTTGAACGACTCAAACCTCAATAAGGGTTGTCATAGGGACACAAGCCCAGGCTTAAAATACTGATATCTCATCATAGAGGTCCTGGGACTGTGGCCGCCTCTCCTGCTCTTAGGATTATGGGAGACCCCGGCCAGATTTATGAATCCAAAAGCCCCTATAATTTTTCAGGTGAGATATACAGCTGCGCCGAACGCCGACGGTGCAACCGGCGAGGACAGAGATCTGATACTCACCGGCCAAATAACGGATGGTGTCCAGTTTATGTGACTCCATAAGCGTCTTCAGGGAGGCGATGTCGATATCTATCTTCTTATTGATCTCGGTGATGGCGCCGTCGGTGGACATGTTCTGCAGGGGAAAGACGCAAAATTCAGGCCAGTGCGATGAGCCGGGTACATGAGAGCCCTGGACTCAACCAGGGCCGGCTCCAGGTTTTTGTGGGTCCTGGGCGAAAGGGTCAAAAGTGGGCCCCATCCATACATAGACATACACAGATATACACATACAGGCATACGTACACATACACATACAGGCATACGTACACATACAGGCATACGTACACATACATATTTAAAGAGAAATTCACAAAAACATAAATAGACATAAATCTAGACACAGTCATGTACATAGATATACACATCAGACATGCGCACACACACATTAGAGAGATTTCTAATATTGTGAAGCCGGCAACAGCCTCATTCACCTCCCCGCTTGTCTCCATCCAGCTCTTCCTGGGCTTGTGTCTGTGCCACGCTGATTGGTGGCCGTCACTAACAGACATGGCCGCACATAGAGCACACTGACACTGCTGTATATACATCACAAGAGAGGCTGGGGACATACACATTACTGGGGGGGGCATACATATTACTGTGGAAAGGGGTATACAGCAATGGGGGGCATAAAGCTCTAGAGGGGGGCAGTGACTCTGGAGTGGGGGGACAAATAGCTCTGAGGTGGGGGGTTACATGCAGCTCTGGGGGTATACAGCACTGGGGTTGGGGGGGGGGGGACATACAGCTCTGAGGGGGTATACAGCACCGGGGTGGAGGGGACATACAACTCTGGGAGTATAGTAGTATGCAGCCCCCATATTCCTTCATATAGTGTTATGAAGCCCCCCATAGTCCTCCATATAGTATTATGCAGCCTCCATATCGCATTATGCAGCCCCCATTTGGCACTATGCAGCCCCCATATGACATTATGCAGCCCCCATTTGGCACTATGCAGCCCCCATTTGTGACTATGCAGCCCCCATTTGGCACTATGCAGCCCCCATATGGCATTATGCAGCCCCCATTTGGCACTATGCAGCCCCCATATGGCATTATGCAGCCCCCATTTGGCACTATGCAGCCCGCATATAACATTAAACAGTCCCCATATAGCACAATGCAGACCCATATAGCATTAGGCACCCTCATGTAGTATACAGCCCCCATATAGCACAATGCAGACCAAGATAGCATTAGGCACCTTCAAGTAATATACAGCCCCATATAGCACAGTACAGACCCATATAGCATTAGGCATCCTCATGTAGTATACAGATCCTATATAGCACAGTGCAGACCCAGATAGCATTAGGCACCTTCATGTAGTATACAGCCCCATATAGCACAGTGCAGACCCATATAGCATTAGGCACCCTCATTTAGTATACAGCCCGCATATAGCACAGTGCAGACCAAGATAGCATTAGGCACCTTCAAGTAGTATACAGCCCCATATAGCACAGTACAGACCCATATAGCATTAGGCACCTTCATGTAGTATACAGCCCCCATGGTCGTCTGGCCACAGTGATGAAATACATACTCACTTCTCCTCGTTCCCCCGCTGCTCCGGTCTCCTCAGCGTGTCTACTGCTGTCGCTCTGACCTCTCAGCAGTCGCACAGTGTTGACATCACCGCGCTCCGCTGCAGTCCTGTCAGACCGCCAACAGCCACAGAGGGGAGAATGATGAGAGAGGCAGCGCGCCGCTCCCTCTCTCATCATTGCTTTCAATTGTATCGGCAACCGCGATGCTGATACAATTGAAAGCGCGATCCTGGGCGGGGGGAGGGTGGGCACTGACAGCGCGGGCACCGGACCTCCCTGAGAACCGGTACTCCACTCCTGCCACCGCGAGTGGGCCCCCCTGGCAGCCCAGGGCCCCGGCATTTGACCGGGTTTGCCGGGTGCTGACTCCGGCCTTGGACTGAACCATATCTCAAAATGAGGGACGTAGTGATCAGATCATTAATGGCCCATTGTTTAAATCAGATTGATGTTAAAAGGGGCTGTCCACTGCTTCACTACCGCTACGTACCTCACATAACAAAAACTATACACTAACCTCCCGACACAGCGCCAGTCCTCCATGACATCGACACTCAATACAATGTACAGTGTCAGTGTGCAGCTTGTATAACAGGGTAAATTTGGTGTCCTCTAAATAACTCAATACACAGCGATTAATGTCTAAACCGCTGGCAACAAAAGTGAGTACACCCCTAAGTGACAATGGTCAAATTGTGCCCACAGAGTGAATAATTTGTGCGGTCACCATTATTTTCCAGCACTGCCTTTACTCTCCTGGATAGGGAGGTCACTAGAGCTTCACAGGAGCCGCTGGATCCTCTTCCATCCTCCATGAAGACATCATGGAGCTGGTGGATGTTGGAGACCTTGCACTCCTCCACTTTTCATTTGAGGAAGCCCCACAGATGCTCCATAGGGTTTAGGTCTGGAGACACTCGGCTGGTCCAGCAACTTTACTCTCAGTTTCTTTAGTAAGGCAGGGGTCGTCTTGGAGGTGTTTGGGGTCATTATCATGTTGAAATATGAAGGGAGGGGATCATGCTCTGCTTAGGTATGTCACAGGACATGTTGGCATTCATAGTTACCTCAATGAACTGTAGCTCTGCACAGCCAGCAGCACTCATGCAGCCGCAAACCATAACCCTCCACCACCATGCCTGACTGTAGGCAGAATACACTTGTCTTTGTGCGCCTCACCTTGTTGCCGCCACACATGCTTGACACAATCTGAACCAAATAAGTTTATCTTGGTCTCATCAGACCACAGGACGGTTCCAGTAATCCATGTCCTATGGCTGCTTATCTTTAGCAAACTGACTACAGCTTTCTTGTGCATCATCTTTAGAAGAGGCTTCCTTCAGAGACAGCAGCCATGCAGAGCAGTGTTTTACAGTGTGCGGCATATGGTCTGAGCACTAACAGGTGCCCCCCCCCCTGTAACCTCTGCAATGTGTGGCATAAGATCTGAGCACTGACAGGTGGACCCCCCACCCCTGTAACCTCTAAAGTAATGCTGGAAGCACTCATAGATCTATTCTAAAAAGAGACCTCTAGATATAACGCTGAGCACATGCAGGCAGCTTCTCTGGTCAGCCATGTTGAGTCCTGATCTGAGTGGAACCTGTCTTGTTATACCGCTGTATGGTCTTGGCCGCCGTGCTGCAGCTCTGTGTCAGGGTGGTAGCAATCTTCTTATATCCTCGGTCATCTTTATCTAGAGGAACATTTCATTTTTTTTCAGATCCTCAGAGGATTCTTTGCCATGAGGAGCCATGCAGAGCTTCCAGTGACCGGTATGAGAGAGTGTGTGAGCGATAACACCGGAGACCTTGTAACACTAATGAATCCCATGACACCGGGGAGGGAAAATGGCTAATTAGGCATATTTTGGTCATTTTCACTTAAGGGTGTACTCACTTTTAGACATTAATGGCTGTGTGTGGAGTTATTTAGAGGACACCAAATTTACACGGTTATACAAGCTGCACACTGACACTGCACATTGTATCAAAGTGTAATTTCTATCCTTCGGTGGAGACCCATGATGGTGCTGGAAGAGTGGGGTCTTGAGGAGTAAGTAGCGGTTACCCTCCCTACCCTATCTTATCCGGAGGTGAGATGTTGCTAGACCCGACATGATGTTTGCGCCATCGCAGGGTGCTCAGGACCGACGCACGGCACCCGGCAGAATGTGGATGTCACCAACCCAGGAGAAAGGTTCTAAAGACAGATCATGCCAAGGAGGGGATAACAATTGGTGAATGTGAGCGAGAACGGTGATAGGTCAGGATCCAGACCTGTCTGCAACAACATTTTATATTCTAGCGATACAGGACGAGGAGGAGACACTGTAACGTTACGGCTCTTCACCTTTTTATGGAATTCGGTGCTCGCCTCCATCAGCTTCTTCTCCTGTTCTGTGAACTGCGGGAAAAATACAGAAAAGGTGAAACATCAGGATCAGGGCGTGCCACCTACAAGATCCGGGGAGGATGTTACATGTCATTATCCTCTACCCCAAGTCTCAGTATCAGTATCCTGTACCCCCAGTGTCAGCGTCAGTATCCTGCACCCCCAGTGTCATTATCCTGTACCCCCAGTGTCATTATCCTGTACCCCCAGTGTCAGCGTCAGTATCCTGCACCCCCAGTGTCAGTATCCTGTACCCCCAGTGTCATTATCCTGTACCCCCAGTGTCAGCGTCAGTATCCTGCACCCCCAGTGTCAGCGTCATTATCCTGTACCCCCAGTGTCAGGGTCATCATCCTGTACCCCCAGTGTCAGCGTCAGTATCCTGTACCCCAGTGTCAGCGTCATTATCCTGTACCCCCAGTGTCAGCGTCATTATCCTGTACCCCCAGTGTCAGCGTCAGTATCCTGTACCCCAGTGTCATTATCCTGTACCCCAGTGTCATTATCCTGTACCCCAATGTCATTATCCTGTACCGTCAGTGTCATTATCCTGTACCCCCAGTGTCATTATCCTGTACCCCAGTGTCATTATGCTGTACCCCCAGTGTCAGTGTCATTATCCTGTACCCCAGTGTCATTATCCTGTACCCCCAGTGTCAGCGTCATTATCTTGTACCCCCAGTGTCAGCGTCATTATCCTGTACCCCCAGTGTCAGCGTCATTATCCTGTACCCCCAGTGTCAGCGTCATTATCCTGTACCCCCAGTGTCAGCGTCATTACCCTGTACCCCCAGTGTCAGCGTCATTACCCTGTACCCCCAGTGTCAGCGTCATTACCCTGTACCCCCAGTGTCAGCGTCATTATCCTGTACCCCCAGTGTCAGCGTCATTATCCTGTACCCCCAGTGTCAGCGTCATTATCCTGTACCCCCAGTGTCAGCGTCATTATCCTGTACCCCCAGTGTCAGCGTCATTATCCTGTACCCCCAGTGTAAGCGTCATTATCCTGTACCCCAGTGTCAGCGTCATTATCCTGTACCCCAGTGTCAGTGTCATTATCCTGTACCCCAATATCAGTGTCATTATCCTGTACCCCCAGTGTCAGTATCATTATCCTGTACCCCCAGTGTCATTATCATGTACCCCCAGTGTCAGTGTCATTATCCTGTAACCCCAGTGTCATTATCATGTACCCCCAGTGTCAGTGTCATTATCCTGTAACCCCAGTGTCATTATCCTGTACCCCCCAGTGTCAGTGTCATTATCCTGTACCCCCCAGTGTCATTATCCTGTACCCCCCAGTGTCATTATCCTGTACCCCCCAGTGTCAGTGTCATTATCCTGTACCCCCAGTGTCATTATCATGTACCCCAATATCAGTGTCATTATCCTGTACCCCAATATCAATGTCATTATCCTGTACCCCCCAGTGTCCGTGTCATTATCCTGTACCCCCAGTGTCAGTATCATTATCCTGTACCCCCAGTGTCAGTGTCATTATCCTGTACCCCCAGTGTCAGTGTCATTATCCTGTACCCCCAGTGTCAGTGTCATTATCCTGTACCCCCAGTGTCAGTGTCATTATCCTGTACCCCCAGTGTCAGTGTCATTATCCTGTACCCCCAGTGTCAGTGTCATTATCCTGTACCCCCAGTGTCATTATCCTGTACCCCAATATCAGTGTCATTATCCTGTACCCCAATATCAATGTCATTATCCTGTACCCCCCAGTGTCCGTGTCATTATCCTGTACCCCCAGTGTCAGTATCATTATCCTGTACCCCCAGTGTCAGTGTCATTATCCTGTACCCCCAGTGTCAGTATCATTATCCTGTACCCCCAGTGTCAGTGTCATTATCCTGTACCCCCAGTGTCAGTGTCATTATCCTGTACCCCCAGTGTCAGCGTCATTACCCTGTACCCCCAGTGTCAGCGTCATTATCCTGTACCCCCAGTGTCAGCGTCATTATCCTGTACCCCCAGTGTCAGCGTCATTATCCTGTACCCCCAGTGTCAGCGTCATTATCCTGTACCCCCAGTGTAAGCGTCATTATCCTGTACCCCAGTGTCAGCGTCATTATCCTGTACCCCAGTGTCAGCGTCATTATCCTGTACCCCAATATCAGTGTCATTATCCTGTACCCCCAGTGTCAGTATCATTATCCTGTACCCCCAGTGTCATTATCATGTACCCCCAGTGTCAGTGTCATTATCCTGTACCCCCAGTGTCATTATCATGTACCCCCAGTGTCAGTGTCATTATCCTGTAACCCCAGTGTCATTATCATGTACCCCCAGTGTCAGTGTCATTATCCTGTACCCCCAGTGTCATTATCCTGTACCCCCCAGTGTCAGTGTCATTATCCTGTACCCCCCAGTGTCATTATCCTGTACCCCCCAGTGTCATTATCCTGTACCCCCCAGTGTCAGTGTCATTATCCTGTACCCCCAGTGTCAGTGTCATTATCATGTACCCCAATATCAGTGTCATTATCCTGTACCCCAATATCAATGTCATTATCCTGTACCCCCCAGTGTCCGTGTCATTATCCTGTACCCCCAGTGTCAGTGTCATTATCCTGTACCCCCAGTGTCAGTGTCATTATCCTGTACCCCCAGTGTCAGTGTCATTATCCTGTACCCCCAGTGTCAGTGTCATTATCCTGTACCCCCAGTGTCATTATCCTGTACCCCAATATCAGTGTCATTATCCTGTACCCCCCAGTGTCCGTGTCATTATCCTGTACCCCCAGTGTCAGTATCATTATCCTGTACCCCCAGTGTCAGTGTCATTATCCTGTACCCCCAGTGTCAGTATCATTATCCTGTACCCCCAGTGTCAGTGTCATTATCCTGTACCCCCAGTGTCAGTGTCATTATCCTGTACCCCCAGTGTCAGTGTCATTATCCTGTACCCCCAGTGTCATTATCCTGTACCCCCAGTGTCATTATCCTGTACCCCCAGTGTCAGTGTCATTATCCTGTACCCCCAGTGTCAGCGTCATTATCTTGTGCCCCCAGTGTCAGTGTCATTATCCTGTACCCCCAGTGTCAGTGCCATTATCCTGTACCCCAATATCAGTGTCATTATCCTGTACCCCCCAGTGTCCGTGTCATTATCCTGTACCCCCAGTGTCATTATCATGTACCCCCAGTGTCATTATCCTGTACCCCCAGTGTCATTATCCTGTACCCCCAGTGTCAGCGTCATTATCTTGTGCCCCCAGTGTCAGTGTCATTATCCTGTACCCCCAGTGTCAGTGCCATTATCCTGTACCCCAATATCAGTGTCATTATCCTGTACCCCAATATCAATGTCATTATCCTGTACCCCCCAGTGTCCGTGTCATTATCCTGTACCCCAATATCAATGTCATTATCCTGTACCCCCCAGTGTCAGTGTCATTATCCTGTACCCCAATATCAATGTCATTATCCTGTACCCCCCAGTGTCAGTGTCATTATCCTGTACCCACAGTGTCATTATCCTGTACCCCCAGTGTCAGTGTCATTATCCTGTACCCCCAGTGTCAGTGCCATTATCCTGTACCCCCAGTGTCAGCGTCATTATCTTGTGCCCCCAGTGTCAGTGTTATTATCCTGTACCCCAGTGTCAGTGTCATTATCCTGTACCCCCAGTGTCAGTGTCATTATCCTGTACCCCCAGTGTCAGTGCCATTATCCTGTACCCCCAGTGTCAGCGCCATTATCCTGTGCCCCCAGTGTCAGTGTTATTATCCTGTACCCCAGTGTCAGTGTCATTATCCTGTACCCCCAGTGTCAGTGTCATTATCCTGTACCCCCAGTGTCAGTGTCATTATCCTGTACCCCCAGTGTCAGTGTCATTATCCTGTACCCCCAGTGTCAGTGTCATTATCCTGTACCCCCAGTGTTGGCGTCATCATTATCCAGCAGGTGGCAGCAGCAGTCAGTATGAAGCAGGAGAGATGTTTTTATTTAGGATATATTAATTTTCGTATGGTACGGTTGTAGATTTCCCATGTATACACTTGGGCGGTTATATTTCTATCATTGACGCTCCCTTTGTGTTACAGGTTATCCGGAGTCTCCCCACAATACTATCCATCCCTCTGCTCAGCCTCCTGCTGTACACTGTGCTGCCTGCAGATGGCGATAGGCTCCCTTTAGCCATTACGCAGAGCCCTTCCTGCAGGATGTCACTTCTCGGTGTGGGCCAGCAGGTGGCAGCACAGTCTGCACTATGCGGCAGGCTCTTACCATGTCGGTCAGGCGGCTCCTCTCCAGGTTGATGTCCAGCTTTGTGTCTGCGCGGATCTGATTTGTTTCATTCTTCAGTTCCATAGAGAGAAATTTATAACAAAACACAAGATTATTCATAATATATAAGATATACAGCATTTATATACAATATATAGAGAAAAGTAAGTGCACCCCCTCTACATTACACTACAGGAGCCTCCCTGACCTCCCATTCTACACTATAGACATTAATATGGAGTCGCTCCTCTGCAGATATAATGGCTCCAGCTCTTCTGGGGAGGATTTCTACAAGATTTTGGAGGCGTCTGTCGGAATTGTTGGCCCTTCATCAAGAACAGCATTTGTGAGGAGATCCTGATGTTGGGGAGGTCGGGCTCACAATCTTCATTATAGATGTGTCCGGGCTCTGTGCGGCCGTCATGTTCTACCTCCCCCTCCGTGTCTGTATGGAGCTTGTGGTCTGGACACAGTCATGGGGAACAGAGCGTTACCCTCCTCCACCATCTGTACAGTGGACACAATGCAGTCAGGGGGTAACATCCTCCATTCACCAAACCCAGACTCCTCCATCAGACGCAGACAGAGCAGTGTGATCCGTCACTGCACAGAACATGTCTCCTCCATAGTCCAGTGGTGGCAGCTTTACACCGCTCCATCCGATGCTCAGCATTGTGCTTGGTGATGTACGGCTCAGCATTGTGCTTGGTGATGTACGGCTCGGCATTGTGCTTGGTGATGTATGGCTCAGCATTGTGCTTGGTGATGTACGGCTCAGCATTGTGCTTGGTGATGTACGGCTCAGCATTGTGCTTGGTGATGTATGGCTCAGCATTGTGCTTGGTGATGTACGGCTCGGCATTGTGCTTGATGATGTATGGCTCAGCATTGTGCTTGGTGATGTACGACTCGGCATTGTGCTTGGTGATGTACGGCTCGGCATTGTGCTTGGTGATGTACGGCTCAGCATTGTGCTTGGGGATGTATGGCTCGGCATTTTGCTTGGGGATGTATGGCTCAGCATTGTGCTTGGTGATGTACGGCTCAGCATTGTGCTTGGTGATGTATGGCTCAGCATTGTGCTTGGTGATGTATGGCTCGGCATTGTGCTTGGTGATGTACGGCTCTGCATTGTGCTTGGTGATGTACGGCTCAGCATTGTGCTTGGTGATGTACGGCTCGGCATTGTGCTTGGGGATGTATGGCTCGGCATTGTGCTTGGTGATGTATGGCTCAGCATTGTGCTTGGTGATGTACGGCTCGGCATTGTGCTTGGTGATGTATGGCTCAGCATTGTGCTTGGTGATGTACGGCTCGGCATTGTGCTTGGTGATGTACGGCTCGGCATTGTGCTTGGTGATGTACGGCTCGGCATTGTGCTTGGTGATGTACGGCTCGGCATTGTGCTTGGTGATGTACGGCTCGGCATTGTGCTTGGTGATGTATGGCTCGGCATTGTGCTTGGTGATGTACGGCTCGGCATTGTGCTTGGTGATGTACGGCTCGGCATTGTGCTTGGTGATGTACGGCTCGACATTGTGCTTGGTGATGTACGGCTCGGCATTGTGCTTGGTGATGTACGGCTCAGCATTGTGCTTGGTGATGTACGGCTCGGCATTGTGCTTGGTGATGTATGGTTCGGCATTGTGCTTGGTGATGTATGGCTCGGCATTGTGCTTGGTGATGTACGGCTCAGCATTGTGCTTGGTGATGTACGGCTCGGCATTGTGCTTGGTGATGTACGGCTCAGCATTGTGCTTGGTGATGTACGGCTCAGCATTGTGCTTGGTGATGTATGGTTCGGCATTGTGCTTGGTGATGTATGGCTCGGCATTGTGCTTGGTGATGTACGGCTCGGCATTGTGCTTGGTGATGTACGGCTCGGCATTGTGCTTGTCGATGTGTGGCTCAGCATTGTGCTTGGTGATGTAAAATGGGTGCAGCTGCACAACCATGAAGCTCCCGGCGGGCACAGGTGCTGCGGGTCCTTCCACTTCTCTATAATATCACTCATAGGTAGGTGATGGGGAAGATTCAGGAAGAAGAGATGTCATGAATGGACTTGGCTCCTATTACAGGATGCGCTGTTATCAGTGAGCTCTGCACCATCGGCTGCTGTCACGTTAGTAAAGGAAGATGAGGGGACGGAGGTTATACAATGGGGAAGGGGGGGGAGAAGGTTATACACTGGGGGGAGGGGGGGAATTATACACTATGGGATGGAGACCATATAATGGGGCACCATAATACAGCATTCTGTGCAGACACTACATTACAGGGGCAGCGGCACACCTGCTCATTAATGTAATGTACATGCAGCATCCTTCTGAATGCAGCTCTGGAGGTGACGGGAGGTGAATGCGATCGGTGGCTCATCTGCTACCAATCAGTGCACGATGGACAATGACATAAATCTGCGTCCGCTCGAATATGTCCGCTGTCCCTTACCTGCAGATGCTGTCTGACGTGACCGATTTCAATCTTCATTTTCTAAAGATACAAAATGAAGAATTCGGAATAAACCTCCATCCCCGACACAATCTGTCAAAAGTAAGTGACCCCCCCTCCTCCGATTCAGAAACTGGACCCCTATAGAGGTGCACAATACTCTGCTGTGTCCCGCAGTCCCTTAGACAATGAATGGAGGGGGATTGTCCAGTCTGAGCCTTTATAGAGCCCTGTTTTGTGGATCAGTGGGGTCACAGCGGACAGACCCCCAACATCAGTAACGTAACCCCTATTATATGGATAGGTGATGGCTCTATACAACACTGAAGACGGCACCAGCAGCCCGCATCGATATCCGTTCCTGGGATCTCAAGGACCTGCGGCCCTTTGTGACTGGCGGCCTTCTGTCCCCCGATGCCGTGAATGTCCGCTCTTTGGTATTTAATTGGCGACATTACCAAAAAGAGTAAAAAGCCTCATTACCATCCTCCAAAGACAATGTTGCATAATTCTGTGCGCCCCCTCACGATCCTGGACTTTAGTGAAATGTCAGACAGGGACGTGGCGTCTTTTTCTAAAGGTAAAGCACCCAATGCCGTGTCGTGATTTGCATGACATTTCCATAACATTACATGCGGGTGATGGGACTTAAAGGGGACCTGCCACTGATCACAAATACATTTTTTTTTTTGCCTGATGTAAACGCCGCTGTTCTCCTGAATCCAGAGATGTTTTTCTTTTGCTCCTGCGCCTCTCCGTTGCTGAGATATGGCCACTTCTTCACTGTATATAAAATTAGTCTTTTTAGCCAAGTGGGTGTTATCCTCAGGAAGTCATTCCCAAAAAAGGAGTTGAGGGCCACACCCACTTGTCTTAAAAAACTAGCTATACATAAACAAATATAAAAGGTCCATATCTCAGGAACGGAGAGGCTCAGGAACAAAAGAGAAACTACGCCGGATTCAGGAGAAGAGCGGCATTTACACTGGGTGAGAAAATGACATTCACGGCAAGTGATAATGTGAAAATCAAGTGCGATGATCAGTATGGAGAATTAAAGGGAATGTATCATCAGAATACTACTTAATGTTTAAATTAGTTTTTGGCCAATGTTAAATTACCCCACATCACAACCTCTATTAAAAATTATTATTCTGTATGGAGGGCTATGTGGGGCCATTATTCTGTATGGAGGACTATGTGGGGCCCATTATACTGTATGGAGGGCTATGTGGGGCCCATTATTCTGTATGGAGGGCTATGTGGGCCCATTATTCTGTATGGAGGGCTATGTGGGGCCCATTATTCTGTATGGAGGGCTATGTGGGCCCATTATTCTGTATGGAGGGCTATGTGGGCCCATTATTCTGTATGGAGGGCTATGTGGGCCCATTATTCTGTATGGAGGGCTATGTGGGGCCCATTATTCTGTATGGAGGGCTATGTGGGGCCATTATTCTGTATGGAGGGCTATGTGGGGCCATTATTCTGTATGGAGGGCTATGTGGGCCCATTATTCTGTATGGAGGGCTATGTGGGGCCCATTATTCTGTATGGAGGGCTATGTGGGGCCCATTATTCTGTATGGAGGGCTATGTGGGGCCCATTATTCTGTATGGAGGGCTATGTGGGGCCATTATTCTGTATGGAGGACTATGTGGGGCCCATTATTCTGTATGGAGGACTATGTGGGGCACATTATTCTGTATGGAGGGCTGTGTGGGGCACATTATTCTGTATGGAGGGCTATGTGGGGCCATTATTCTGTATGGAGGGCTATGTGGGGCCCATTATTCTGTATGGAGGGCTATGTGGGCCCATTATTCTGTATGGAGGGCTATGTGGGGTCATTATTCTGTATGGAGGGCTATGTGGGGTCATTATTCTGTATGGAGGGCTATGTGGGGTCATTATTCTGTATGGAGGGCTATGTGGGGTCATTATTCTGTATGAAGGGCTATGTGGGGCACATTATTCTGTATGGAGGGCTATGTGGGACCCATTATTCTGTATGGAGGGCAATGTGGGACCCATTATTCTGTATGGAGGGCTATGTGGGGCCCATTATTCTGTATGGAGGGCTATGTGGGACCCATTATTCTGTATGGAGGGCTATGTGGAGTCATTATTCTGTATGGAGGACTATGTGGTGCACATTATTCTGTATGGAGGGCTATGTGGGGCCCATTATTCTGTATGGAGGGCTATGTGGGGCCATTATTCTGTATGGAAGGCTATGTGGGGGTCATTATTCTGTATGGAGGGCTGTGTGGGGCCCATTATTCTGTATGGAGGGCTATGTGGGGTCCATTATTCTGTATGGAGGGCTATGTGGGGTCCATTATTCTGTATGGAGGGCTATGTGGGGCCTATTATTCTGTATGGAGGGCTATGTGGGGCCATTATTCTGTATGGAGGGCTATGTGGGGCCTATTATTCTGTATGGAAGGCTATGTGGGGCCCATTATTCTGTATGGAGGGCTATGTGGGGCCATTATTCTGTATGGAAGGCTATGTGGGGTCCATTATTCTGTATGGAGGGCTATGTGGGGCCCATTATTCTGTATGGAGGACTATGTGGGGCCATTATTCTGTATGGAGGGCTATGTGGGGCCCATTATTCTGTATGGAGGGCTATGTGGAGCCCATTATTCTGTATGGAGGGCTATGTGGGGCCCATTATTCTGTATGGAGGGCTATGTGGGGCCCATTATTCTGTATGGAGGGCTATGTGGGGCCATTATTCTGTATGGAGGGCTATGTGGGGCCCATTATTCTGTATGGAGGGCTATGTGGGGCCCATTATTCTGTATGGAGGGCTATGTGGGGCCCATTATTCTGTATGGAGGGCTATGTGGGGTCCATTATTCTGTATGGAGGACTATGTGGGGCCCATTATTCTGTATGGAGGGCTATGTGGGGCACATTATTCTGTATGGAGGGCTATGTGGGGCCCATTATACTGTATGGAGGGCTATGTGGGGCCCATTATTCTGTATGGAGGGCTATGTGGGGTCCATTATTCTGTATGGAGGGCTATGTGGAGCCCATTATTCTGTATGGAGGGCTATGTGGGGCCCATTATTCTGTATGGAGGACTATGTGGAGTCCATTATTCTGTATGGAGGGCTATGTGGGGCCCATTATTCTGTATGGAGGACTATGTGGGGCCCATTACTCTGTATGGAGGGCTATGTGGGGCCCATTACTCTGTATGGAGGGCTATGTGGGGCACATTATTCTGTATGGAGGACTATGTGGGGCACATTATTCTGTATGGAGGACTATGTGGAGCTCATTATTCTGTATGGAGGGCTATGTGGGGCCCATTATTATGTATGGAGGGCTATGTGGGCCCATTATTCTGTATGGAGGGCTATGTGGGGCACATTATTCTGTATGGAGGACTATGTGGGGCACATTATTCTGTATGGAGGACTATGTGGGGCCCATTATTCTGTATGGAGGGCTATGTGGGGCCCATTATTCTGTATGGAGGGCTATGTGGGGCCCATTATTCTGTATGGAGGGCTATGTGGGGTCCATTATTCTGTATGGAGGACTATGTGGGGCCCATTATTCTGTATGGAGGGCTATGTGGGGCACATTATTCTGTATGGAGGGCTATGTGGGGCCCATTATACTGTATGGAGGGCTATGTGGGGCACATTATTCTGTATGGAGGGCTATGTGGGGTCCATTATTCTGTATTGAGGACTATGTGGAGCCCATTATTCTGTATGGAGGGCTATGTGGGGCCCATTATTCTGTATGGAGGGCTATGTGGGGTCCATTATTCTGTATGGAGGGCTATGTGGGCCCATTATTCTGTATGGAGGGCTATGTGGAGCCCATTATTCTGTATAGAGGGCTATGTGGGGCCCATTATTCTGTATGGAGGGCTATGTGGGGCACATTATTCTGTATGGAGGGCTATGTGGGGTCCATTATTCTGTATGGAGGGCTATGTGGGGCCCATTATTCTGTATGGAGGGCTATGTGGGGTCCATTATTCTGTATGGAGGGCTATGTGGGGCCCATTATTCTGTATGGAGGGCTATGTGGAGCCCATTATTCTGTATAGAGGGCTATGTGGGGCCCATTATTCTGTATGGAGGGCTATGTGGGGCACATTATTCTGTATGGAGGGCTATGTGGGGTCCATTATTCTGTATTGAGGACTATGTGGAGCCCATTATTCTGTATGGAGGGCTATGTGGAGCCCATTATTCTGTATGGAGGGCTATGTGGGGCCCATTATTCTGTATGGAGGGCTATGTGGGGCCCATTATTCTGTATGGAGGGCTATGTGGGGTCCATTATTCTGTATGGAGGACTATGTGGGGCCCATTATTCGGTATGGAGGGCTATGTGGGGCACATTATTCTGTATGGAGGGCTATGTGGGGCCCATTATACTGTATGGAGGGCTATGTGGGGCCATTATTCTGTATGGAGGGCTATGTGGGGCACATTATTCTGTATGGAGGGCTATGTGGGGCCCATTATACTGTATGGAGGGCTATGTGGGGCACATTATTCTGTATGGAGGGCTATGTGGGGCACATTATTCTGTATGGAGGGCTATGTGGGGTCCATTATTCTTTATGTAGGACTATGTGGGGCCCATTATTCTGTATGGAGGGCTATGTGGGCCCATTATTCTGTATGGAGGACTATGTGGGGCCCATTATTCTGTATGGAGGGCTATGTGGAGCCCATTATTCTGTATGGAGGGCTATGTGGAGCCCATTATTCTGTATGGAGGGCTATGTGGGGCCATTATTCTGTATGGAGGGCTATGTGGGCTCATTATTCTGTATGGAGGGCTATGTGGGGCCCATTATTCTGTATGGAGGGCTATGTGGGGCACATTATTCTGTATGGAGGGCTATGTGGGGCACATTATTCTGTATGGAGGGCTATGTGGGGTCCATTATTCTTTATGTAGGACTATGTGGGGCCTGTGAATAGGTTGGCCCGCAACATTGTCCAAGTTTTTAATTTTAGTGTTCTGTGTATTTCAGTTTGACATCCCTGCTCTTACTTCCTGTTTCAGGAAATGCACATGTACATTAGCAGCAATGAACAGACTCTGCTCCTATCTTTTGTACTGAAGCATCTAATGAGTGTGAGTTTCTTTTTAAATATACATGTAATGCCAAAACCTGATTTAGACAAGAGGTGATTATCTGACGACACATTCCCTTTAAATATCTGACCGTCTTCCATTTACTAATTACAAAGTGATTAGTTGTGATTGGTGTAGGACATGGCGGCTCGTTGATTAATGCTTTCTCCTGCAGCGCTGAGGTCTCAAATCAGACCAAGGTCAACATCTGTATTGCATCAATATGTTCCCCAAGGTCGATGTTTCCATCTTAAACCTGTCATCATGTATCTACTGGCCAGAGATGGGGATTATATATGTGTGTGTGTGCGTATATATATATATATATATATATATATATATATATATATATATATATTGTGTGTGTTCGCATGTGTATGAATGTATGTGCGTTTATATGTTTGGTTGTATATATGTGCGTGCGTGCGTATACACACATTAACCGTACCTCATTCTCCGCCCTTAGTGTTGCAAATTCACTTTTTTCCAGAATCACCATGTCTTTCCGTATGGAGTCCAAGTGTGCCATGATCTGCTGGAGTGTAATTTCCTAGGAGAAAACCAAGCACGTGGTTAAAAATGAGCAAGCATTTTGCCAAAATTTTCAATAAGCTGTGGCAAACAAAACTCTATTTTGCAAAATAATTGCAGCCAAAACCATGATGTGAAAACAGACCACAAATGAGATGTGTCACGGGGTCCTTCTCCGATATCATACAACTAACAGAGCGAGAGATGGATGAACAATCCTAAGAATATTTATTCCAAGTAAATCAGACGGTCCATAAAATAATCCTCACACAGAGGGTAAAATAGTCCAGAAACACGGATATAGTCCAGTAAGGGATTAATATCCCGGGGATCAGTCACAATCCTCCAGCAGTCCATTTCCAGGTAAATCAGGGTTTGTCAGTGGCTCTCTGTGGTGCTGCCTGTAGCCGCAGCTTCTCCCCCAGAGGATGAATTGTTAAAGCCGGGAGACTCTATTCACTCAGGTAGCAACAGATGATTGGATCGGCAGCCTTCCTGCTCGTCTCTTGTAGTTGTCAGTCAGACTGAATAATCCCCCAGGGAAGCAGAGTTTGGGTGGGTTCCAGGCCCTCCTCCCCCATACCTACAAACAGAAGCACTGCAGGGGGTGATTAACCTGCAGACAGGACAAATAATACATAGAATGGACAGAGCACCATGCCTAAAATATGAACCTACACAAAATGATACACAACCCACAATATCACACCATCACAAGATGCAATCCCAAATCGCAGGAGACCTGTAACTAGCGGGTGGTCTACCTCAAAGACTGACAGCTATAGCGTCCGTCAATCACTCAGTGGCTTTGTCCAATACTCAGTCTATAGCTCCCGCTATCTGCGTACTGGCAGTAGATGGTAGTGGTGAAGTAATGGTGACCTCTTTCTCCATGACTGCCGCCAATCCGTCCAGTGTCACGAGCAGCCCATGGACGCGGATATCCTTCACTAACGTCATTCTTGAAATCTGCTGAATGCCAAGGATCAATACCTATCACAAGATTAACCTGCAAGAGTATCAGTGCCAAGGCTGGGGGTATTGATCGAGAACCGAGCGGTGAGACGTCAGTGTAACATATAGCCCTGATATCGCTCAACCCCTTCACTGCTGGAGAATCAGCTACAAATGGTAAATACCGTGGTTTGAGGATTCTCGTGAAAAGCCAACTAATCCTTAGCCACGTTCCTTGAGCTTTATTGCTGGGTACAATTGTGCTACACATATATTTTCTTAATAATTTTGCATGTTTTGTGCTCTTGCAATAATTTCTGAAGATGTCTGTAAACATGAAACCAGTCCTTACAACCACTATGTCACACGGAGTTTTGCACAAACGGTCATGGAGGCGTCGGCCTCTGTTCAGATTGCAGATTCTGACACTCTGCCTGATGGTTTCCTGGTATGTGGGATTAACACAGGTAGACTCGGGCGTCAACCTGCTGTGTGCTGATTCATAGACAGACTAGCAAGAGTTAATCTCTGCTGGTCTGCTTACTCCTTTGATCACGTGGTGGGGAAGCCAATCACATCAGCTCCCCTCCTATTTATGCTGGATGAAATCTTCTACCCATGCCAGCTATAGTGTATTGGGCTGCCTGCTCCTTTAAATCACATGTGGTGGGGAAGCAAATCACATCTGCTCCCCTCCTATTTATGATG
Organism: Anomaloglossus baeobatrachus; assembly: GCF_048569485.1. NCBI lineage: Eukaryota > Metazoa > Chordata > Amphibia > Anura > Aromobatidae > Anomaloglossus > Anomaloglossus baeobatrachus. Next base: position 769,386,533 of record NC_134354.1, read on the forward strand.
GATGAAATCTGCTATCCATGCCAGCTATAGTGTATTCTGTGTTGGTCTGTGGGCTTTGGTGTCCTAGACTTTCTGCCAAAAGTGTTGCTTTTTCCTCGGAGTGGTTATAGAGTTTACCCCCTCTTGTCTTGTTGTTTCCTTCCTGCTCTTGCTTTCCTCCTAATCTCTTATTGTCTTATACCTCTGTGTGTGCGTGCTGAGTGACAGAGTTTTGGTTTCCCATGTCTCTCTGTTTCTGTGATTTCCAACTCACTCCTGCCCGTGAGAGGGAATAAGATCAGGAGCAGGGCCTGGAAGGAGACTAAGGCATCTCCACCATTAGGAGTATCACTGAGGTTAGCTATAGCAATGGGTCCCCTAGACTGAGGGTCAGCTTAGAATTCCCAGTTCTCCACTATCCCATAGTCATGGTGACACACTAGAAGGATACAGGAACTTTTCCTCCAGTTATCACCCCATCTCTGGAAACATGAGACCAGTCCTTACAACCACTAGAAAGATACAGGAACCTTTCCTAGAGTTATCACCCCTGATATCACGCTGATACTGATATATCACTACTATACAATGTCCGGTGGCTCATGTTGGGGTTTTAGATGCAGGAACGTTTCTTCATGTTATCAGCCCTAGAAGTAATCAAAGCTTATTACTGTGCCCTCTTCCCTGACAGCTGCTACAAATCCAACATGTAGTCACCCCTTCTAAACTATTAAAGCGAAGGTCAATTCCTCTAACTGTACATCTTATAGTAATCCCTGGAAGAATACAGGAACTTTTCTTCATGCTGCCGTCCCTCTTACAAATCACAGCCTGTCCTTCTAATCTCTCCATTGTACCACCTCCAGGGACCCACTGAGGGGTTTTGATACAGGAGCTTGTTTTCGTGTAGTCACCCCTCTTACCCATCCCAACCTATTACCATCAACTCCCCTCTGTAAAACCTCCGGTGACCCAGGGTGGGGTTTAGATACAAAAATATTTTTTCAAGTAGTCACCCTTCTAAGCAATCAAAGATTGTCAAAGTCATCTCCTCCCTATTGAAGATAGCAAGAAACAGGAACTTTTCTTCGTATGATTGTGACGCCCTGGACTAGCCAGGTAGTCACAGATAGCGCCCCGCACAACACCTGTCCCCTAATAAGGTGTCACCAGCCAACCAGTAAAACCCTAGTCACCCCTCTCAGGGATTGATGTTCACACCAGGGGGCGGAGCCAGGCGGTTGGCCACGCCCATCGAGGAGTTCAGAGAGCCTGAGGGAGGAAAAACTTCAGTTTCTAGTTTAGGAGGTGAAGGTCTGCAGAAATCTGACAGGTGCCAGTGTTGGAGCCCGGGCACCTTTGGCTAGGCGGCAAGCGGTGGCCTCAGCCTGCAGGAGCCGAGAAGACGGCTCAGTGGAACCGTGGTGAACCGGGACAGGGTAGTGGCCCGCCGGAACCGACCCGGGGAACCAACTCGAAAACCGGAGCACAAAGGGGGGTACTCAGACCCTGAAACGAGATCCAGAAGCCACTGGACCGAGTTAATTAACTGATTGCGGTCTGGACTATAGGTCCTTTCCCACCCAAAGTCCCGACTGAAGACAACAGCCCAACGAGGGGGATAGAAAGCCACCGCACAGGCAGAGAGATCCCATGGGCCAGTGTCTGCGGGCAAAAGGGCTCTCCCGACATTCACAAGGCCAGGGAGCGGACTCCCGTCGCTGAAGCGCAGGCAGTCCACAGATACACAACATGGTGCAGGAAAAAGGCAGAGACCACCAACCGGATGGGGGACCCGACGCAGCCTGCTGCGGGCACCGACCATCATCAACTTGGTTTACCAGAGACTTGTGTGTGTTACTAATCGTGAGTACAACAGTGCCCTCTGGTCGCGCACCTCCCTGCACCGCCCAACCACACAACACCCAACGGGTCCCGGGGCCATCATCCCTGCCCATGGAGGGGTTAACATCTTGCTGCGCAACATCTCCCCCGGGGGCCCAGTAAACGCAGCGGTGTTGTCTACACCTTTACCACAACACGTGGGTGGCGTCACGAACTCAAACACGGCTCCGGCCGTTCATCTACGTCCCCCTAAAGCGCTAGCCCCCCTTTCAGATCGAAGTGGACAACGGGGCCCCCGGGTCCGGAGACGCTCGAGCCACCACCCGGCGAGTCCGGATCCGAGCGGCTCGGTTGCCGCCGAGCACGGGGCGGTACATTATCACCCTCTAACCAAACACATATCTCTCCCCTGTACATCGCACGTTAATGCCAGGCTCTTTTCTTCTCATTATCATCCCCTTTTTCAACAGAGAGGACATCTCCTTGCAGTCACTTATAAAGGAGGGGGGGGCTATTTTTGCATAGAGTTGTGGAAAGATCAGTAGTGATGGGCGGACTAGCAGATAACCAGGACCGGTGGGTCTACCAGGTTAAAAAACAGTCCTCCACCTGTGACCGCAAATCCCCTGAGTGACGTCACCGCTGATCGCGCGGCTCACCCAGTCTCTGCCTGAAGTTCACAGCGGGCAGTCATGTTCTATGGCCGCTTGGCCTGAATTCAGATGTAGCAAAGCTGGAGTCGTCCTGTGACTTCCTGTGGATTACGTTGGACCTGTAGAGGTATTTTGGGGGTTAATAAAGTGGAGAAAGAAGGGTTTTTTTGTGTCTTTTATTTAAAATAAAAGATTTGTTCGGTGTTTATGTTTATTTCTTTTCACTTACAAATTAGTAATGGGGGGGTCTCATAGATGCCTCCCATTACTAATTTAGGGCTTAGTGGCAGGTGTGAGCTGACATCAACCCTTTATTACCGATTGCCACCGCATCAGGGCAATCGGGAAGAGCCGGTGAAAGTGTGGCGCCCTGGACAAGCCAGGGGCCACAGAGCACAACATCAACACACCCCCACCCTCAGCAGTTCACAGCAGACATCCCCAGTGAAACCTGATTCCTTCCCTCGGGTTCAAACAGACACACTAGGTGGGCGGAGTCAAGCAGATAGGCACACCCACCGAAGAGTCTAGCTGGCCTGAGGCAGGAAGCAGGTCCAGACAAGTCCAGGAGAGGAAGGGAGAGGAGGTCTGGAGAAAGGCAGACACAGATTGGGGCCTAGGTTGGAGCCTAGGGCCCTCGAGTAGAGAGTCAGGCAGACAGTAGTGGCCGTCTGCAGGAGCCGGGAAGACAGTCTGGTGGAACCGTAGGTAGCCGGGGCTGGGCGGTGGCCCACCGGTACTGAATCGGGGAGCCAGCTGGAAACCGGAGTGCAGGAGGAGCGTACGAAAGGTACAGGAAAGGACTTACATTACCAACCTGGGGTCAGGGGAAAAACACCGCAGCCGCCTGTGGGACCCGTCCATCCAGCCGTTTGTTTCAGCAGAGACTCTGTGTGCATCATTGGGCTGAGTGGGTACTACCGTGCCGTGCGGCACAGCGCTGCCCCTGCGACCCTGCACCTCACCAGGCCCTGTAACCCGCCTGCCATCCATCCCTACCCCATCACCGGGCCCCGGGACAACCAACCCCCTACCCACGGAGGGGAGAATTAACAACAAAGCTGCTCCCTGTCACCGCTCCCGGGATCCCCGTCCACAGCAGCGGTGGTGTCACCAAAATCACCACAACCGTGGGTGGCGTCACGGACAATAACAATAAATTCCCCACCATCAAGCCCCCTTTTAACTCACGGGCGAGGAGCGCCGCTCGAGTCCCCGGGATCCGGCCCACCGCTTAAGTCACCACCGAGCAGCAGCGGCCGGACCCGAGCAGTGGGAGAGCGCAGCAAATCCCCTCCTCCGCCCGCGACAAAAGCACCGGACTTGTCACATCTAATGGTTGCGACAATTCCAGGTGGCTACAGGCTGCCATTTTCAGGCTGGGGGGGGCTCAATAAGCATGGATCTCCCCAGCCTGAAAATACCAGCCTCAGCTGTCGAGCTCACTAAAAATGAGCAATTGCTTAGCTGATGAGCCAAACTGGGCCACTAATAGATCAGTGGCTGAAGTGTTTACTGGCATCTGGAACAAAAAGGCTAATCTCAGTATATCATGTTGTCAGTTCCCCTTTAAATTTTGCACGCTTCTGTTATAATAATCCCCAGCTTCAGGGAAACCATAACATATTCAGCCCCGTGTGGTCTGACTTTTTATTATTTGCAAAAACAGTCAATTTCTGTATTGTGTGATGGGTGCCTGACAGGCGCCCAAATAAAATGACAGATTCCATTATGCTGCAATCATAAAATATCAGAACGTGCGAGGATTAATCATACGCCGCTGACATATAAAGAAAAAAAAAATATTTGTCACATAAATCTGATGCGACGTTCAGACTGTTTACACGCGGCATCATCTGATACAGATGAATAATGGACAACAGCGGCCGATATTCAGAGACCGGAGGACGTCGCAGTGTTTATTCTGTGCCTTATAAAATATGTAAGACTCAAGACTCTGCTGGAATCAGAATTAAAAGATCTGGGAAAAAACCCTTCTCTTCTGCCTCATCAGTCACTCAGAGAACATCAACGTTACTAGTGAAAACAAAACTGTCCCCTATGTACAGAGGGGCAAAAGGGTAACAATGCTTGAATCTTTTGACTTCAATATCTCACCATCCTCTACAGCTTTGAGCGTGAGACGACCTTCATTTTATAGACAATCATCTTGGCTATCTCATACATAAATGTGACTTGTAACTATTTAGCATATGATTAGTTATGCAGATTCTTGTCAGTCACTGCATTGTTACTGTTTTGCTCCTATTTTGATAATATTTTGTAAATCCTTCTGTAGCTTTCATCCCTCCTGGAACCTTCTGGGCTCTCCATCAGATTCAAGTATGTCTTCACTGAAATCTGACCCCGGGTCTCTTCTCCACGTTCCCAGTGTTGGTGTATACGAGTCAGGTCTCTTCTCCACGTTCCCAGTGTTGGTGTATACGAGTCAGGTGTCTTCTCCACATTCCCAGTGTTGGTGTATACTGGTCAGGTCTCTTCTACACATTCCCAGTGTTGGTGTATACTGGTCAGGTCTCTTCTCCTTATTCCCAGTGTTGGTGTATACTGGTCAGGTCTCTTCTACACGTTCCCAGTGCTGGTGTATACTAGTCAGGTCTCTTCTCCATGTTCCCAGTGTTGGTGTATACTGGTCAGGTCTCTTCTACACGTTCCCAGTGTTGGTGTATACTGGTCAGGTCTCTTCTCCACGTTCCCAGTGTTGGTGTATACTGGTCAGGTCTCTTCTCCATGTTCCCAGTGTTGGTGTATACTGGTCAGGTCTCTTCTCCATGTTCCCAGTGTTGGTGTATACTGGTCAGGTCTCTTCTCCTTGTTCCCAGTGTTGGTGTATACTGGTCAGGTCTCTTCTACACGTTCCCAGAGTTGGTGTATACTGGTCAGGTCTCTTCTCCACATTCCCAGTGTTGGTGTAAACTGGTCAGGTCTCTTCTCCACGTTCCCAGTGTTGGTGTATACTGGTCAGGTTTCTTCTACACGTTCCCAGTGTTGGTGTATACTGGTCAGGTTTCTTCTACACGTTCCCAGTGTTGGTGTATACTGGTCAGGTCTCTTCTTCACGTTCCCAGTGTTGGTGTATACTGGTCAGGTCTCATCTCCACATTACCAGTGTTGGTGTATACTGGTCAGGTCTCTTCTACACGTTCCCAATGTTGGTGTATACTGGTCAGGTCTCTTCTACACGTTCCCAGTGTTGGTGTATACTGGTCAGGTCTCTTCTTCACGTTCCTAGTGTTGGTGTATACTGGTCAGGTTTCTTCTACACGTTCCCAGTGTTGGTGTATACTGGTCAGGTCTCTTCTCCATGTTCCCAGTGTTGGTGTATACTGGTCAGGTCTCTTTTTCACGTTCCCAGTGTTGGTGTATACTGGTCAGGTCTCATCTCCACATTCCCAGTGTTGGTGTATACTGGTTAGGTCTCTTCTTCAAGTTCCCAATGTTGGTGTATACTGATCAGGTCTCTTCTCCACGTTCCCTGTGTTGGTGACACTGTATACTGGTCAGGTCTCTTTTCCACGTTCCCAGTGTTGGTGTATACTGGTCAGGTCTCTTCTCCTTATTCCCAGTGTTGGTGTATACTGGTCAGGTCTCTTCTCCACGTTCCCAGTGTTGGTGTATACGAGTCAGGTCTCTTCTCCACGTTCCCAGTGTTGGTGTATACTGGTCAGGTCTCTTCTCCACGTTCCCAGTGTTGGTGTATACTGGTCAGGTCTCTTTTCCACGTTCCCAGTGTTGGTGTATACTGGTCAGGTCTCTTCTCCACGTTCCCAGTGTTGGTCTATACTGGTCGGCTCACTTGGGGACGTATACAGCTTTGTCTTCACCCAGAAGTGTTTATTGGGTTGAGGTCTGGGGACTGTAGGGACAATCCAGTTCCTCTACTACATTGTCACCGAGTCATTTCTTCTCCAATCTCGCCTTGTGCTTGGGGTTGTTGTCCTGATGGAACACTATGTCATCCTTTTCATACCCATAGTACTGTATGAAGTAACTCATCATGTAGGACACTCACATTGGCCTTGGCTGTCAAACAACCCCAATATCATCAGGCTTCCTCCACCGAACATGACGGTTCTTTCAATTTCTCGATCCGTTAGCCTCTTTTTCCCTTGTTTCTTCCAGACCCATTTCCCCCATTAGAGCTGTCTATTGACTTTCATCTCATCGCTCCAAATCTCCTGTTTCCAATCTTCTACTTTTCGTTCTTTGTAATCTCGAGCCGACACTTCTTATGATGATATTGAAGTTGAGGCTTCCTCACCTTTTTTCGGGCCACCATTCCAGACTTGTGTAACGTGTGTTGCTCGGTGCTTGTATGGATGGACGTCTGTGATGTCACTATTATGGAGCAGACGAGCCGCATCCACTGCCGGGTGTCACCAGAACTGATAGACCTTGTGATGAGCGATTTGCTGACTCCGATATTTTGCCTGGACGTCACCTCTTGGCTTTTGAATGGATGGATGGACGTCATTTCTTATTCTTCCAGATGTCCTGGCCTCACATGATGCAGTTTGGCAATTATCTTGGCCGAGAGAGATCGCTATTGATGAGCTGGATGATGTTTCTATTTTCTTGGGAAATATTCTTCATGGCTGCTCCTGAAATCGAACCAGTGACCCTTTCACATGGGAATCAACTTAAAAGGGCTATTCCCATCTCTAAGATCCTATCCCAATATGTAGTAGGTGTAATAATAATAATAATAATATTAACAAATATCTCCAATTAGAAATGTAGTTTAGTTCTCCTGAATTACTATGTCACTTACTTCATGTTCAGGGCATTGCAGGACCTTAGATATCCATGGTTACAACTATGAGCAAGTAACTGTGGTTATATGTATGTCGTAACCATGGATACCTAAGGTCCTGCAAAGCCCTGAACATGAAGTAAGTGACATAGTGATTCAGGAGAACTAAACTACATTTATATTTGGAGATATTTAATATTATTATTACACCTACTACATATTGGGATAGGATCTTGGAGATGGGAATGCCCCTTTAATAACACACTGAGCTATTAGGGATTGTGAGAACAGGTGGTAATTTGTAGTATACAGGAAGCAAAATATTTTGCCACCATCAGGAACAAAACAGTAACAATGCAGTGACATAACAAGAATCTGCATATCTAATCATATGCTAAATAGCTGCAAGTCACATTTATGTAAGAGATAGCCAAGATGATTGTCTATAAAATGAAGGTCGTCTCACGCTAAAAGCTGCAGAGGATGGTGAGCTATGAGGCCTGAAAGTCAAAAGTACAAAATATTGTTATACTTTTGCTCGTCAGTGTATAAGAATATAGCTACTATAATACTGCTCCCATGTACAAGAATATAACTACTATAATACTGCCTCTATGTACAAGAATATAACTACTATAATACTGCCTCTATGTACAAGAATATAACTACTATAATACTGCCCCTATGTACAAGAATATAACTACTATAATACTGCCCCTATGTACAAGAATATAACTACTATAATACTGCCCCTATGTACAAGAATATAACTACTATAATACTACTCCTATGTACAAGAATATAACTACTATAATACTGTCCCTATGTACAAGAATATAACTACTATAATACTATCCCTATGTACAAGAATATAACTAACTACTATAATACTGCCCCCTATGTACAAGAATATAACTACTATAATACTGCCCCCTATGTACAAGAATATAACTACTATAATACTGCCCCCTATGTACAAGAATATAACTACTATAATACTGCCCCCTATGTACAAGAATATAACTACTATAATACTGCCCCCTATGTACAAGAATATAACTACTATAATACTGCCCCCTATGTACAAGAATTTAACTACTATAATACTGCCCCTATGTACAAGAATATAACTACTATAATACTGTCCCTATGTACAAGAATATAACTACTATAATACTGTCCCTATATACAAGAATATAACTACTATAATACTGCTCCTATGTACAAGAATATAACTACTATAATACTGCCCCTATGTACAAGAATATAACTACTATAATACTGTCCCTATATACAAGAATATAACTACTATAAAACTGTCCCTATATACAAGAATATAACTACTATAAAACTGTCCCTATATACAAGAATATAACTACTATAAAACTGTCCCTATGTACAAGAATATAACTACTATAAAACTGTCCCTATGTACAAGAATATAACTACTATAATACTGTCCCTATGTACAAGAATATAACTACTATAATACTGCCCCCTATGTACAAGAATATAACTACTATAATACTGTCCCTATGTACAAGAATATAACCACTACAATACTGCCCCTATGTACAAGAATATAACTACTATAATACTGCCCCTATATACAAGAATATAACTACTATAATACTGCCCCTATGTACAAGAATATAACTACTATAATACTGCCCCTATATACAAGAATATAACTACTATAATACTGCCCCTATGTACAAGAATATAACTACTATAATACTGCCCCTATGTACAAGAATATAACTACTATAATACTGCCCCTATATACAAGAATATAACTACTATAATACTGCCCCCTATGTACAAGAATATAACTACTATAATACTGCTCCTATGTACAAGAATATAACTACTATAATACTGCCCCTATGTACAAGAATATAACTACTATAATACTGCCCCTATGTACAAGAATATAACTACTATAATACTGCCCCTATGTACAAGAATATAACTACTATAATACTGCCCCTATGTACAAGAATATAACTACTATAATACTGCCCCTATGTACAAGAATATAACTACTATAATACTGCCCCTATGTACAAGAATATAACTGCTATAATACTGCCCCTATGTACAGGAATATAACTACTATAATACTGCTCCTATGTACAAGAATATAACTACTATAATACTGCTCCTATGTACAAGAATATAACTACTATAATACTGCCCCTATGTACAAGAATATAACTACTATAATACTGCTCCTATGTACAAGAATATAACTACTATGATAAAAGAGAGGGGCACAATTATATTGCATGGTATGATGCATTTATTGATGGGCATCTTTACCTGTTGGGCTCGGGTCACCATATCCTTGTATACAGTGTCCAGGCTTGCATTGGTTAATGATGCCAGCGCTGTTACTACCACCTCCGACTGTTCTTTATTGAATCCTTAAAGAAAAAAAAAAAACAAAAAAACTCCAAATAATCAGGCTGATTTGTCATGTTCATTGGTTTAGTGATTACTGGACGGAGAATCCAATGTTTGGAGCAATTTTTAATACAATAACCACATGCACGCACACAGCCATGAATCCCGCTCACATGCACAGTATGTCCTCACATGCAATAAATCGAAAAGATGTGGGTGTGCACAACCGCATTATACCTTATGTTGGTGGAGTAAGCTTGGTCCGATCAAAACAAGCCACTGCGCTGGTCCTGGGTGCGCGTGGAAACATGAAGAGCCAAATAGTCCCAAGTAGAAAGAAAGCCTCTCTATATAGAGGGAGTGGTCTGTTTTCGCTGTAGTGGACCAGTGGAAGTACCAGGAGGTACGAAACGGCCGTCGTCCCTAGGGAGCCTGCACCCGACTCTCTTGCCGCTGTTTTACCTAACTCCATGGATTGAATAAAGAACAGTTTTGGATTTTCCCTATATGCATCCACAGTACAGTCACAAAACTGTACACACTAATATTCAATGATTAAAGAGGCTTTCCACTACTAGGACACCCCCTTCTGATTCCACACGTTTCCCCCAGGTGAAATAAAAGCCTATACTCACCTCCAGTAGTGCCCCGACTCACTTGGGGTTGTGACATCACACAAGCCCTGCGTCCAATCAGAGCCAGCTTCCTTCTCTCTGCCTTTGGACCAAACGAACAATCAACAGGAAGTGAGCACAGCCACTGATCTCACTTCCTGTTAACTAGTTTGGTCCAAAGGCGGGGAGAAGGATGTTCTGATTGGACACAGGGCTCGTGTAATGTCACAACTACAAGTGAGTCGGGGCACCACTGGAGGGGAGTATAGGCTTTTATTATTTCACCTGGGGGAAACGTGTGGAATCAGAAGGGGGTGTCCTAGTGGTGGAAAACCTCTTTAATCATTGAAAATTAGTGTGTACAGGTATGTGACTGTACTGTGGATGCATATAGGGAAAATCAAAAACTGTTCTTTATTCAATCCATGGAGTAAGGTAAAACAGCGGTAAGAGAGCTGGGGGCAGGCTCCCTAGGGACGACGGCCGTTTCGTACCTCCTGGTACTTCCACTGGTCCACTACAGCGAAAACAGACCACTCCCTCTATATAGAGAGGCTTTCTTTCTACTTGGGACTATTTGGATCTTCATCTTGTTTCCACGAGTCGCGGCACCACTGGAGAGGAGTATAGGCTTTATTAGTCTAACTGGGGGAAACATGTGGAATCAGAAGGGGTTGTCCTAGTGGTGGACAATCCCTTTAAAATGTATGTAACAGTCCATTATCTTGTGTCGATACATAATTCCGCACATGCACTGATACACCTTGAATGTCGGATGTGTGGATCTTGCAGAATATACTTGATTGTGCACACAACGCAATAGTACGTAACAAAGTATATCACACAGTGGTAACACTCACACATGCACCTTCCAAGACATAATTCACACTCCCGTACAATGGCTGCGCCGCTCATATTCTGTGTTTCGCTTTCCTACACCTCCTGCTTCCGCGTTGACGTTCTACAGAAAATAAACACTTTGATGTGGATGTATTATCAGCAGATAACCCCGTCTTCTCTGCGCTCCTTCCCCGTACACGAGATAACGCAGCACAGCATGGCGCCATGTAACAATGCGCTCTGTCAGAGCCGGCGGCGGAGAGTGCTGACAGTATCAGAGCATCCTTGTCGTGACCTTGTCCCTTGTATCTGGAAAGATGCAGTGAAGGATCGATCAACCTGTCACAGCAGCAAGCGAATCTGCGATCTGATCTTCTCCAATCAATGCGGCAGATCTGATGTCACCGAGACGGAATACGAGAAGATACTCCCCTCCTATGGAGTACAGCCCGACCCCGAAACCCAGAAAAGAATGAGTCCTTCTTGCCTTTTGTTTTTACATTGTGGTAAAAATAACCTGGAAACACGATTCTCCAGGTCAGGACTAAACTGGTGCAGGGGACGGAGTAGTTGGTTGTTATTTCAGTGGTGGAAAGAGAAAAAAAAAAATAACCAAACCTCCGCTCCATCTTCAAAAATGTGTCACGGTAGTAACGGAGTTGAGGGTAATCAGGACTCCTGAACTGACCCTCAGGCTAGGGGAGCCCCTAACTGTCCCTCATCCCAGAGGTACGCCTGATGGTGGCGAGGTCTGAACCGCTAGCGTAACCCTATCTCCTAAGAAGTTGTGATCTTATACCTCCATAACCCTATATCGGGAGGGGGCAAGGGACTGGAGTGATAAATGCCCCACAAATAGACACAAAGAACTGACCCTCAGGTTGGGAGAGACCCTAACTGTCCCTAATCCCAGAGGTACACCTGATGGTGGTGAGGTCTGAACCCCCAGCGTAACCCTATCTCCTAAGAAGCCCTGATCTTATACCCCCTCATTCCCTCTCCGGGAGGGGGCCGGGACTGGAGTGATAAATCCCCCACAAATAGACACACGGAACTGACCCTCAGGCTAGGGGAGCCCCTAACTGTCCCTCATCCCGGAGGTACACCTGATGGTGGTGAGGTCTGAACCCCCAGCGTAACCCTCTCTCCTAAGAAGCCCTGATCTTATACCTTTTTACCCCCATCTCGGGAGGGGGCTAGGACTGGAGTGATAAATCCCACACAAATAGACAGTCATGGAGGAACTAAAACTCACACTCACAGCAGTCACTTACGGAGGTAAAGACAATATGTGCACGGGCGGTGGGGGATTAAAGAAAAGAAGGGAAATACACAACGACAAGAGCATCTCCACAACACACCACTATAGCATATATAGCATACAGCAGTGCTCCAGCAGCTGAATTACCATGCACCAAGACCGATGTCGCTTTTGGTATATTCGGCATGGAGGAACAGGATCCACCATCTTTAAAATGGCAGAGGCGGCTGTGATAGGTCTTCAGTAACCTGTGACCCCAGCAACAACTCACAGGCCAGCAGGAATAAACTCCTGCCAGACCGATCACCCGCAAGCACAAAACTGGTCGACGTCCGGCTCTAAGCACCAGGTGACATGTGAAACTCTGCAGTGTGAACAGAGTCCGAAGTTGCATGACACCTAGAGCGTACAGAGCAGCACGCCGCATGACAAAAATGTCATTCATATAATCATTTTCTGATGACACTTACTGTCATTTTTCCATCTTTGGAGCTGTGAGGGCTTCAAAAGACTATTAGTTCTATTGGAATATTGTTGTCACAATTGTGTCATGCCCTGCTGAGACCTCGGGAGATCTGGGATCAGAAGGTCCTAGCGTTTAGTTGATCACAGATCCATTTTAAAACCTGGTCACCGTTTATCTTAAGTAGGGGTTAAGGTCCCTTTCTAGCTGTGACTGACAAGTAGTTGTTCATCTCACCTACAGTCACAACCTTCTGCTATATAAACCCACTCCTTACTCTCTCCTATGCCGGCTATAGTTCAGTCTATGCTGACCTGTGAAGGAGCTGTCTCTGGAGAAGCTGTTTTTCTCTTTCCAGCAGGATTCGATGGAGTCCCTCTCAGGAAAACATTTGGAGTCTGTTGCTATTTCTGTTTTCCATTGTTGGCTCTCCTTCCTCTTGTTGCCTTTATACTAGTAGTAAGACTAGTGTCTTGCTAGCCTGTGCACTAGACAGGGCCATTCCAGGGTCAGCAAGGTCCTAGGCACATGATCGCGAACGGAAGGGGAAGGACCTGTCTAGGGATGTTAGGGAGCTCAGGGATCAGCCACAGATGAGTTAGGTGGAGGGGTCACCATCTGCACGCTTGGTGTTCCCTCTTCCCAGCATGATAAGTGTTACATTCAGATTCAGCAATAACTTCATCTTTCAAGATGTTCTGTTCACTATCATTTCTAGTCTCCGTTTCTTCTCGTATGTTCTGTGTATTCTTTCCTTGATCTGTTACGGTTCAGATAGGTTGCTGCCATTGGTGTCTTTCAACATTCCCACTCTTGGTTGAAACTTTTGTTGTATCTCTTTGATTTTTTGTTATACCTTCTTGGTCTTGCCCTTCAGATGTTTGTTTCCTATCTCTGTACATATCTTTTGGTAATAAAGTTCTTTGTTTGCTCGAATGACTCTCTTAGGTCTTTTACTGATGCTGTCTGCGTCCTGCTTGTTATCTTTTGTTTTGACCATTCATCTTTCTTCGATGATCTTTAGGGTTTCTTCAGTAAACCATGGCTGTGGGGGTCTCTTCTGCCTCTTTTTTTATTGTCTTTCTGGCTTATTTAGTAACAAAAGTCTTTATACAGTGTGTCCACCCATATCCTGTCCACCGCCATTAACTTGAGAACGGCGGCAGCTATAGGCATAGAAGTGGTGTCTAGGTATAGTAAAGTAGCCATGTGCTACGGAATGAAACCACCTATAGCGCCACCTGGTGGAAAACAACAGAGTTAGCATTTTTATCTCGAAAACGGAACGAGAGAGAAAAAAAGGGAATTACAAAGTTGTAGGGCATCATCAATTCAATACGAATCGACACTTTGCATACAGAAATGCTATGGTTAGAACATGTAAAATTCACAAGGCTGCGGACGTAAAGCAATACCTCATGGAGACCTTCCTACAAGTCATTGGGTATGGTGGCTGCATGGAGTGGCCTCCACGCTCACCTGACCTGACCCCATTGGACTTCTTTCTGTGAGGTCACATCAAACAGCCGATGTACGCGACCCCTCCACCAACATTGCAGGACCTATGACGACGTATCACAGCTGCTTGTGCAAACGTGTCAGCTACCATATTGCACAACGTGCAGCAAGATACAGTATGCTGTGCAGAGTCCAGATGTGCATTGCAGCTGACGGGGGCCACTTTGAGCACCAAAATTAAATAAGCGCCATATGCGTGACCAGCATTCAATATTTTGGGGGGAGTCATGGGTTTCATATCATTGCATTTCTGTATGCAAGGTGTCGATTCGTATTGAATTGATGATGCCCTGCAACTTTGTAATTCACTTTTTTTCTCGACATTGTTCCGTTTTCAAGATAAAAATGCTAACTCCTTGTTTTCCACCAGGTGGCGCTATAGGTGGTTTCATTGCATAGCGCAAGGCTACTTTACTATACCTAGACACCACTTCTATGTCTATAGCTGCCGCCATTCTCAAGTTAATGGTGGTGGACAGGATATGGGTGGACACACTGTATATGTCTATAACTCCTTGGTATTTCTTTCATCAGTGCCCAGAACATTCCAAAAACTTCAGGTATAATGGTCAAATCAAAATTGGAAACAACCTGTTGTCTTGTCCGTTTGCTCAGCTTGACTTCAATCTTTGCTGTCAAGTTCATGATCAGTTCTACAGTCAGCTCCTGGCCTTCGGTGATGTCCATGTCGATAGTCTCCGTTTGTGATTTTGGAAGAACGTGTTCATGATGGACAGGTAAATTGTCGTACAAAAAGTCAATGAATTTTCCCGTTACGTTCACCAAATACAAAGTTTCCAAAGATGATTCCATGTTTGCCGTGGCCAAATTTGACATTCATGTCTCCGATGATAATGAGTAAATCTTGTTTTGGCGTCTTGTCGATTTTATCTTGAATTTCATCATAGAATAGCTCAACGTCCTCCTCCTCGCCATCTGTTGTTGGTGAGTAGACTTGTATCACTGTGATGGATTGGCGCTCCTGGTGGTCGTATCGAGAGGACTCTACCATTGACTACTTTGTACTACTGGACAATTTTCGGTTGAGAATTACAGCAACACCGTTTCTCCATCGGTTATCCTTGACAATAGTAGAACCAAAGCTCCTTTGACTGGAAATGTCTGGATTGAGTCATCTTAGATCTCTAATTCCGAGTAAGTCAAGTTCTGTTCTGTCCATTTCGGCTTTGACGATCTCGAGTTTCCTTGCTTCTTGGTTCGTACATTACAAGTTCTGAACTTTATGATATCTCTGCAGCTCTTGATCTTCCCTTTCGACCCAGCAATATCGGCACCAAGACGTCCTTGTGGTTTTGATCCTGACCCATCATGAAACTTGATCGTACTCAAGTCGACCATCGGCTCCTCCCCAGTAGCTTGTTGAGTGCTTTCCGACCTTTGATCCTGGCAAGTCATGACACTTGATCATACTCCGGTCGACCATCGGCTCCTCCCCAGTAGCTTGTTGAGTGCCGTCTGACCTTTGATCCTGGCCCATCATGACACTTGATCATACTCTGGTCGACCATCGGCTCCTCCCCAGTAGCTTGTTGAGTGCCTTCCGACCTTTGATCGTGGCAAGTCATGACACTTGATCATACTCCGGTCGACCATCGACTCTCCTCCCCAGTAGCTTGTTGAGTGCCTTCCGACCTTTGATCGTGGCAAGTCATGACACTTGATCATACTCCGGTCGACCATCGGCTCCTCCCCAGTAGCTTGTTGAGTGCCTTCCGACCTTTGATCGTGGCAAGTCATGATACTTGATCATACTCCGGTCGACCATCGGCTCCTCCCCAGTAGCTTGTTGAGTGCCTTCCGACCTTTGATCGTGGCAAGTCATGACACTTGATCATACTCCGGTCGACCATCGGCTCCTCCCCAGTAGCTTGTTGAGTGCCGTCTGACCTTTGATCCTGGCCCATCATGACACTTGATCATACTCTGGTCGACCATCGGCTCCTCCCCAGTAGCTTGTTGAGTGCCTTCCGACCTTTGATCGTGGCAAGTCATGACACTTGATCATACTCCGGTCGACCATCGACTCTCCTCCCCAGTAGCTTGTTGAGTGCCTTCCGACCTTTGATCGTGGCAAGTCATGACACTTGATCATACTCCGGTCGACCATCGGCTCCTCCCCAGTAGCTTGTTGAGTGCCTTCCGACCTTTGATCGTGGCAAGTCATGATACTTGATCATACTCCGGTCGACCATCGGCTCCTCCCCAGTAGCTTGTTGAGTGCCTTCCGACCTTTGATCGTGGCAAGTCATGATACTTGATCATACTCCGGTCGACCATCGGCTCCTCCCCAGTAGCTTGTTGAGTGCCTTCCGACCTTTGATCGTGGCAAGTCATGACACTTGATCATACTCCGGTCGACCATCGGCTGCTCCCCAGGATCGTGATTGAATGCCTTCCGAACTAGAAGTGCATCTTCCAGGCAGTACTATATCGTATTCCTTAGTTGAACCCTCCATTAAGTTTTCTCGGCACAATACGGAAGTAGATTTTTGGCCCATTTTCCCCGCACAGTAATGCGGCTTCCGTGAAAGAGCCACACAGAATCAAAGTTGTATTTGGTCAATACAAACGGCCTCATCGTGCAACGTCCTCCTGCCGACGCCGGCACTGGGCAGTATGCTTAGTCTGACACCTCACTAGAAACCTGTCCGCCTGGTGTGTCCCTGATGGCAAAAACATTGCAGAAAGCATGACTTCCTGCATCACTGATGCACGCACCCCCACTGGTGACAAATCAGTACTGCCAAGAATTCAGGAAAAAAGCTGCATTTAAGTAAACAGCAGTGATCGGCGCTAGAGCGGAAAGCTGCTTATAGAGGCAGGCACTGGCTGTACAATACAGAAGACGCCTGACATGTAAAGCAAGATCAGCTCCTGAGCAAGTTCCATCTACACATACCTGACATAGGATGTACCATCTCATCCTGTATCAGGAAGGGGTTAAACTGGCATCTTCAGTCAATTTAAGTCTTTCCTTTCAGCCAATAACTCAGGATCAGTAATGTAATGTGTGTACACAGTGACTGCACCAGCAGAATAGTGAGTGCAGCTCTGGAGTATAATACAGGATGTAACTCAGGATCAGTACAGGATCAGTAATGTAATGTATGTACACAGTGACTGCACCAGCAGAATAGTGAGTGCAGCTCTGGAGTATAATACAGGATGTAACTCCGGATCAGTAATGTAATGTATGTACACAGTGACTGCACCAGCAGAATAGTGAATGCAGCTCTGGAGTATAATACAGGATGTAACTCAGGATCAGTACAGGATCAGTAATGTAATGTATGTATACAGTGACTGCACCAGCAGAATAGTGAGTGCAGCTCTGGAGTATAATACAGGATGTAACTCCGGATCAGTAATGTAATGTATGTACACAGTGACTGCACCAGCAGAATAGTGAGTGCAGCTCTGGAGTATAATACAGGATGTAACTCAGGATCAGTAATGTAATGTATGTACACAGTGACTGCACCAGCAGAATAGTGAGTGCAGCTCTGGAGTATAATACAGGATGTAACTCCGGATCAGTACAGGATCAGTAATGTAATGTATGAACACAGTGACTGCACCAGTAGAATAGTGAGTGCAGCTCTGGAGTATAATACAGGATGTAACTCCGGATCAGTAATTTAATGTATGTACACAGTGACTGCACCAGCAGAATAGTGAGTGCAGCTCTGGAGTATAATACAGGATGTAACTCCGGATCAGTAATTTAATGTATGTACACAGTGACTGCACCAGCAGAATAGTGAGTGCAGCTCTGGAGTATAATACAGGATGTAACTCTGGATCAGTAATGTAATGTATGTACACAGTGACTGCACCAGCAGAATAGTGAGTGCAGCTCTGGAGAATAATACAGGATGTAACTCCGGATCAGTACAGGATAAGTAATGTAATGTATGTACACAGTGACTGTACCAGCAGAATAGTGAGTGCAGCTCTGGAGTATAGTACAGGAGGTAACTCCGGATCAGTACAGGATCAGTAATGTAATGTATGTACACAGTGACTGCACCAGCAGAATAGTGAGTGCAGCTCTGGAGTATAATACAGGAGGTAACTCCGGATCAGTACAGGATCAGTAATGTAATGTATGTACACAGTGATCGATAATGTATCAGACCGGTGATGGACGCTCACCATGGGTCTCCAGTTGTCGCACTAGGGCGTGCGTGTCGAATGTCAGCTTCCTTTGCTCGGATGGGGTGAGCTCCACCTGTCTGACATCATAATTAGAGCAGACGGGCGCAGAAGATCCAAATCCTTCAAAAGAAAAAGAACAAACAGTAAAAACCACAGCACACAGGAATGATACATGTGTGATACATCTTGGTGCATTTTATTTCAGCACTGCAGCACAGAGTATTTCAGGAGGGCAGTGACCTCTCACCCATATGATGACATTGGCGGTGGATTCTGCCTGTGATGAGGGGGAGGTCACACATAGGAGCAGAATAGTGTTCATGATGTGCTGCTAATAAAGTTATTTTAATGTAACTTCTGTAAAGTGAGTGCTCTCCTTACCCCTCCTGAAGTTCCTCTGTGCTGCTGTGAGCAGCTGAGCCGTCCACCTACAAGCTGCCCCTCTCATCCTCCCTCACTGATAGTTCCTCTGTATCACCGCCCTCCAATCCGGGCAAACGTTGGGCTTCCCGCTGCGTCATTTCCGGTGCAGCGCAATGTATTATGGGGCTTGTAGTTTTTCCTATAAGAGTTTCAGTCAGTGACCGGAAGTAGCTGCTGATTATATAAAGGGAGCGGACCGGAGCTATGGTGGTAATAGAGGGAGGCAGACTGCGGGAGAGGCACAAGGAGAGACAGTGCTGCCAATTATTACTACCCGCCATTATTATCCTGGAGCAGTGAGGAAAAACCACCTTCAAGTTCTGTAGATGGAGAACGAGTGCATACAGCATATACATATTGCTACAAGCCCCCATAACACTGACATCCACTGTGCCCTATATAATACTTCCCCTATGTACAAGAATATAACTATTATAATACTGCCCCTATGTACAAGAATATAACTACTATAATACTGCCCCTATGTACAAGAATATAACTACTATAATAATGCCCCCTATGTACAAGAATATAACTACTATAATACTGCCCCTATGTACAAGAATATAACTACTATAATACTGCCCCTATGTACAAGAATATAACTACTATAATACTGCCCCCTATGTACAAGAATATAACTACTATAATACTGCCCCTATGTACAAGAATATAACTACTATAATACTGCCCCTATGTACAAGAATATAACTACTATAATACTGCCCCTATGTACAAGAATATAACTACTATAATACTGCCCCTATGTACAAGAATATAACTACTATAATACTGCCCCTATGTACAAGAATATAACTACTATAATAATGCCCCCTATGTACAAGAATATAACTACTATAATACTGCCCCTATGTACAAGAATATAACTACTATAATACTGCCCCTATGTACAAGAATATAACTACTATAATACTGCCCCTATGTACAAGAATATAACTACTATAATACTGCCCCTATGTACAAGAATATAACTACTATAATAATGCCCCCTATGTACAAGAATATAACTACTATAATACTGCCCCTATGTACAAGAATATAACTACTATAATAATGCCCCCATGTACAAGAATATAACTACTATAATACTGCCCCCTATGTACAAGAATATAACTACTATAATACTGCCCCTATGTACAAGAATATAACTACTATAATAATGCCCCCTATGTACAAGAATATAACTACTATAATACTGCCCCTATGTACAAGAATATAACTACTATAATACTGCCCCCATGTACAAGAATATAACTACTATAATACTGCCCCTTATGTACAAGAATATAACTACTATAATACTGCCCCCTATGTACAAGAATATAACTACTATAATACTGCTCCCTATGTACAAGAATATAACTACTATAATACTGCCCCTATGTACAAGAATATAACTACTATAATACTGCCTCCTATGTACAAGAATATAACTACTATAATACTGCCCCTATGTACAAGAATATAACTACTATAATACTGCCCCCATGTACAAGAATATAACTACTATAATACTGCTCCCTATGTACAAGAATATAACTACTATAATACTGCCCCTATGTACAAGAATATAACTACTATAATACTGCCTCCTATGTACAAGAATATAACTACTATAATACTGCCCCTATGTACAAGAATATAACTACTATAATACTGCCCCCTATGTACAAGAATATAACTACTATAATACTGCCCCCTATGTACAAGAATATAACTACTATAATACTGCCCCTATGAACAAGAATATAACTACTATAATACTGCTCCTATGTACAAGAATATAACTACTATAATACTGCTGCTATGTACAAGAATATAACTACTATAATACTGCCCCTATATACAAGAATATAACTACTATAATACTGCTCCTATATACAAGAATATAACTACTATAATACTGCCCCTATATACTAGAATATAACTACTATAATACTGCTCCTATATACAAGAATATAACTACTATAATACTGCTGCTATGTACAAGAATATAACTACTATAATACTGCCCCTATATACAAGAATATAACTACTATAATACTGCCCCTAGTACAAGAATATAACTACTATAATACTGCCCCTATGTACAAGAATATAACTACTATAATACTGCCCCTATGTATAAGAAAATAACTACTATAATACTGCCCCCTATGTACAAGAATATAACTACTATAATACTGCCCCTATGTACAAGAATATAACTACTATAATACTGCCCCTATGTACAAGAATATAACTACTATAATACTGCCCCTAGTACAAGAATATAACTACTATAATACTGCCCCTATGTACAAGAATATAACTACTATAATACTGCCCCTATGTACAAGAATATAACTACTATAATACTGCCCCCTATGTACAAGAATATAACTACTGTAATACTGCCCCTATGTAGAAGAATATAACTACTATAATACTGCCTCTATGTACAAGAATATAACTACTATAATACTGCCCCCTATGTACAAGAATATAACTACTATAATACTGCTCCCAATGTACAAGAATATAACTACTATAATACTGCTCCCTATGTACAAGAATATAACTACTATAATACTGCCCCCATGTACAAGAATATAGCTACTATAATACTGCCACCTACAGTTAGGTCCAGAAATATTTGGACAGTGACACAATTTTCGCGAGTTGGGCTCTGCATGCCACCACATTGGATTTGAAATGAAATCTCTACAACAGAATTCAAGTGCAGATTGTAACGTTTAATTTGAAGGTTTGAACAAAAATATCTGATAGAAATTGTAGGAATTGTCACATTTCTTTACAAACACTCCACATTTTAGGAGGTCAAAAGTAATTGGACAAATAAACCAAACCCAAACAAAATATTTTTATTTTCAATATTTTGTTGCGAATCCTTTGGAGGCAATCACTGCCTTAAGTCTGGAACCCATGGACATCACCAAACGCTGGGTTTCCTCCTTCTTAATGCTTTGCCAGGCCTTTACAGCCGCAGCCTTCAGGTCTTGCTTGTTTGTGGGTCTTTCCATCTTAAGTCTGGATTTGAGCAAGTGAAATGCATGCTCAATTGGGTTAAGATCTGGTGATTGACTTGGGCATTGCAGAATGTTCCACTTTTTTGCACTCATGAACTCCTGGGTAGCTTTGGCTGTATGCTTGGGGTCATTGTCCATCTGTACTATGAAGCGCCGTCCGATCAACTTTGCGGCATTTGGCTGAATCTGGGCTGAAAGTATATCCCGGTACACTTCAGAATTCATCCGGCTACTCTTGTCTGCTGTTATGTCATCAATAAACACAAGTCACCCAGTGCCATTGAAAGCCATGCATGCCCATGCCATCACGTTGCCTCCACCATGTTTTACAGAGGATGTGGTGTGCCTTGGATCATGTGCCGTTCCCTATCTTCTCCAAACTTTTTTCTTCCCATCATTCTGGTACAGGTTGATCTTGGTCTCATCTGTCCATAGAATACTTTTCCAGAACTGAGCTGGCTTCATGAGGTGTTTTTCAGCAAATTTAACTCTGGCCTGTCTATTTTTGGAATTGATGAATGGTTTGCATCTAGATGTGAACCCTTTGTATTTACTTTCATGGAGTCTTCTCTTTACTGTTGACTTAGAGACAGATACACCTACTTCACTGAGAGTGTTCTGGACTTCAGTTGATGTTGTGAACGGGTTCTTCTTCACCAAATAAAGTATGCGGCGATCATCCACCACTGTTGTCATCCGTGGACGCCCAGGCTTTTATGAGTTCCCAAGCTCACCAGTCAATTCCTTTTTTCTCAGAATGTACCCGACTGTTGATTTTGCTACTCCAAGCATGTCTGCTATCTCTCTGATGGATTTTTTCTATTTTTTCAGCCTCAGGATGTTCTGCTTCACCTCAATTGAGAGTTCCTTAGACCGCATGTTGTCTGGTCACAGGAACAACTTCCAAATGCAAAACCACACACCTGTAATCAACCCCAGACCTTTTAACTACTTCATTGATTACAGGTTAACGAGGGAGACGCCTTCAGAGTTAATTGCAGCCCTTAGAGTCCCTTGTCCAATTACTTTTGGTCCCTTGAAAAAGAGGAGGCTATGCATTACAGAGCTATGATTCCTAAACCCTTTCTCCGATTTGGATGTGAAAACTCTCATATTGCAGCTGGGAGTGTGCACTTTCAGCCCATATTATATATAGAATTGTATTTCTGAACATGTTTTTGTAAACAGCTAAAATAACAACTTGTGTCACTGTCCAAATATTTCTGGCCCTGACTGTATGTACAACAATATAACTACTATAATACTGCCACCTATATACTAGAATATAACTACTATAACACTGCCCCTATGTACAAGAATATAACTACTATAATACTGCCCCTATGTACAAGAATATAACTACTATAATACTGCCCCCTATGTACAAGAATATAACTACTATAATACTGCCACCTATATACAAGAATATAACTACTATAATACTGTCCCTATGTACAAGAATATAACTACTATAATACTGCTCCTATGTACAACAATATAACTACTATAATACTGCCACCTATATACAAGAATATAACTACTATAATACTGTTCCTATGTACAAGAATATAACTACTATAATACTGTTCCTATGTACAAGAATATAACTACTATAATACTGCCCCTATGTACAAGAATATAACTACTATAATACTGCCCTTATGTACAAGAATATAACACCTATAATACTGCCCCCTATGTACAAGAATATAACTACTATAATACTGCCCCCTATGTACAAGATTATAACTACTATAATACTGCCCCTATGTACAAGAATATAACTACTATAATACTGCCACCTATGTACAACAATATAACTACTATAATACTGCCACCTATGTACAACAATATAACTACTATAATACTGCCACCTATATACAAGAATATAACTACTATAATACTGTCCCTATGTACAAGAATATAATTACTATAATATTGCCCCTATATACAAGAATATAACTACTATAATACTGCTCCCTATGTACAAGAATATAATTACTATAATATTGCCCCTATATACAAGAATATAACTACTATAATACTGTTCCTATGTACAAGAATATAACTACTATAATACTGCCCCTATGTACAAGAATATAACTACTATAATACTGCCCCCTATGTACAACAATATAACTACTATACTACTGCCACCTATGTACAACAATATAACTACTATAATACTGCCACCTATGTACAACAATATAACTACTATAATACTGCCACCTATATACAAGAATATAACTACTATAATACTGTCCCTATGTACAAGAATATAATTACTATAATATTGCCCCTATATATAAGAATATAACTACTATAATACTGCTCCCTATGTACAAGAATATTTTTACTATAATATTGCCCCTATATACAAGAATATAACTACTATAATACTGCCCCTATGTATAAGAATATAACTACTATAATACTGCCCCTATGTACAAGAATATAACTACTATAATACTGCCCCTATGTACAAGAATATAACTACTATAATACTGTTCCTATGTACAAGAATATAACTACAATAATACTGCCTCCTATGTACAAGAATATAACTACTATAATACTGCCCCTATGTAGAAGAATATAACTACTATAATACTGCCCCTATGTACAAGAATATAACTACTATAATACTGTCCCTATGCACAAGAATATAACTACTATAATACTGCCCCTATGTACAAGAATATAACTACTATAATACTGCTCTTATGTCTAATATTATGTGTTATGGTCTAGAACAGATGATGGTAGCTTGTATATTGCGGTGACGTTTCTTCCAGTGTTTATATCTTTGCGCTTTTATTCTTCCTTGTTTCTTCTTTATATTGTGGATTGCTGAGTTTCTAGAACACTTCGGCTTTCGATATTTGTAATTAATCCCTCATTATACTTCTCTATATAATAATCTACTTTTATTTTCAGACTTTATTTGGGCTTTTTTGTCCTTTCCTGTGTGATCTGAAAGCTCCTCTTTTTCTCTTCGCTTGTTTTCTGGCTCTCTGTGCTGCAATCTGTTCTCCTTGACAAGCCAAGATTTAATAGATGACTCTGACCAAACTGGAAGAAAGGAAGACTAATTACTTTGAACCTATATCCCCCCCCTGGGACCCTCGGTGCTCGTGGAGGAGAGGCTCGGGATCACTGTGTTTGCTGAAGTTTGGCTAATATGCCCAACATTTCCTGCGGAACAGAACAGAGGAAAATAAACTCAATACCGACATTGTAGACTCTTCTCAGCTCATTAGAGTCTTCTCTATTTTATTAGAATCTTGGATATTAACATTTCCGAAACGTTGTCCAAAACATCTTCTTCACCTGTCGCAGGCAATAATCTGTGCCTTCCAAATTTGCCTTCTTTTTGTATCGTGCTTAGAAAATGATCCACCGGGTAGGGGTGTAATGAAGTTACATTTGCTTTTCTGAGTAAGGTGACGCTCACCTGATCTTTCACCTTGTACAGTAGTCAAAAGCAATGGATGACTACTGGAGCTAGTGGTCACGCTAGGTACGGGAAAGTACCCAGCGCACGGCGAAAGAGAAGGGACACCCTGTGTCTAGAGAGAAGGAAGATGGTGACCCCTGATCGATCCTACTGCTGGTCCCTGGGGTTCCTCACCATCCTAGATAGGTTCTGCACCTATACGCTGAGCCGGATACCTGAACCTAGGTATCCCTAGTGCTGGACCCTAAATAGGGAACGGATGGGATGAGCTCTTCATCAACCCCACTAACCACTATAGATGACACAAGGGGGAAAAGCATAAACTACCGTATTTTTTGGACTATAAGACGCACCGGACTATAAGACGAGGAAAATAGGAAAATAACATTTTAAGCAAAAAATGTGGTCATGACACACTTATGGGGCGAGGATCTGCTGCTGACACTGTTATGGGGGTAATGTCCCCAAATTCTCTACTAAGGTACCCCATCCTGGTAATGGTCCTCCTGCCTTGTATATGATCCCCATCCTTGTATATATGTCCCTCATCCTGATAAATACCCCCATCCTAATAAATACCCCCATCCTGGTATAGCCGCCATCCTGTTATATACCCCCATCCTGCTCATAATATACCCCCATCCTGCTGTTTACCCCCATCCTGCTCATAATATACCCCCACCCTGCTATATACCCCCATCCTGCTATATACCCCCATCCTGTTCATAATATACCCCCATCTTGCTATACACCCCCATCCTGCTCATAATATACCCCCATCCTGCTATATACCCCCATCCTGGTATACAGCCCGCATCCTATGGCACAGAAAAAAAAATAAACATGTATACTCACCTTTCCTCACTCCCTGCAGCATCGCTCGTCTTCCTGTCTGTGTCAGCAGCAGCGCACTGACCTGTGTGGAGCCGTTCCCCTGCAGCATCGCGATGTCCTCCAGTCTGCTGGCTGATGTGTATGGAGAGCGCGCACAAGGATGACGTCATCACTGTGCTCACCGCTCTCTATACAGATCAGCTGGCTGACACAGACAGGAGGAGATCGCGATGCTGCAGGGGAACGGTGACGGGTGAGTATACCATACTTATTCACTGCCCTCCCCGCGCAGATGATGCACAGGGGGGCAGTGAATACAGCCGCACATGATCACTCCAGACTGTAGTTGCCAGAGGTGATCACACGGGCCAGCTGTTTACTATGCGCGCACCCCCCGCCCATCATCCCGCCCACCTGTCAGCATCGGCTTCGGCACTGAGAGATGATGGGCGGGAGGATGGGCGTGCATGTGAAATGAGCGGGCGCACGTGGTCATGGCAGGCTGCTACAGCCTGCTCTTGCCGCTGATGACCCGCGCAACTGCAGCACCCTCATTCCCCGCAGCCCTACATTCTGACTATAAGACACCCACCCCCACACACTTTCCCCCAACATTTGGGGGAAAAAAGTGCGTCTTATAGGCCGAAAAATGCGGTACATATCATTAGATGACTCAGGTAGAAGTTCAGCAGAGCTTTCGGCAACGACACCACTGAGGAGTACCAAGCCACTTATTTGCAACCTAGGCTTTAATGAACTGAAAATATCACCAGCACCAGTCCCAGGAAGGAAGGGGTATTTAAACACCAAGGTAATGCTGATGATCAGCAGCTGGGTGGAAGTAGAGTCCCTGCTGGGTCCAAAAAGTAGAGAAATGAATCCAGCAGGAAAGCTACCGATACCAATGAATACTGACATCAGGAACAATAGAAAGTCAGGGAGCATTCTGCGCAACCAAACACTGTGACCTTCTATGGTCAGAAACCACATGACTGTCTGTCATACATAACACACTCATGACACTAGCCTACTAGAGATGATGTAAACCCACCAGTTGCCAAAGGATTTGACTTGAGTCTTAACCACCAAATGGAGTTAAAGGTGTTATGAATTTTTGCCCTTTAAGCCAGCAATGGAGTTGTATACAAATAACTAGGTGGGAACAAAAAAATGGACCTTACACCCTAGAGTATTGAGGGATGGTCCCTTTAAAAACCCACAACAGTAAATGACTAAGGGAATACAGAATCATTTGGCACTGCTGGTCCTTCAAGAAGCGAAACATCAAACTTATGAGCTACAGAGGAAAGAGATGTCTGTGATCCATGGTCCTGAAGAGAAGAACATGATGCGATAAGGTCGCATGGTATTATAATGGATTGTCCTTAATTATTGGGATTGTGAAATTACAGCTAGGAACTGGTACTGAATGTGAGGCCCATGTATATATTAAGAAAGAAGAAATATGTACAAACTTGGCTTAACCTTCCACCAAGCCGAAGAATCAAACGTTATCTAGGAGTTCGCTTCCTTGGACCTCTGGACATTGGTTGGTTCCATGTGATTATTCTTTCTGAAGAAGTACCCTGAAGATGCTCCAATTTTAGCTTGATTGGCATCTCTATAATTTACGGAGATAAAACAATCACTGATCTCAGGGAGACCAGCCAGAGAAAACACTGCCGGCAGCCAGTGAAGGCGCTCAACACAGTGAAATGCTAGCTTGTCTCCCTGAGATCAGTGATTGTTTTATCTCCGTAAATTATAATCACTGATCTCAGGGAGACCAGCCAAAGAAAACACTGCCGGCAGCCAGTGAAGGCGCTCAACACAGTGAAATGCTAGCTGGTCTCCCTGAGATCAGTGATTGTTTTGTCTTGTTGGTCTACTAGGCATTGCTCCCACCTAGCCAGAATCCTACTCCACACTGATGAGGGGCAATACCCTGAAACAGCTGTCTGTGGATGGATACCTGGCCTTGGTATTTCCCCTGTCATATCTTTAAACCTGTCAAGAGCTGGATATTGACTAAAAGGGCCACTTAATATGGTGGT